>NC_042623.1:14553200-14800257 GCF_901001135.1 Rhinatrema bivittatum | reverse complement strand
AAGACCTATACCCGCCCCCTAGTGTAAAGGTTGCTGCTGCTTTCGTCTTTAATAGAAGGCCCAGCTCCCCTCGCAGCCAAAGCATGGGTGCAGCTCCTCTTTCTCCTCCTATGTTAAGGCAGGAGTGGTTTCAGCTGCACTGGGCCTCACCCATGCAATGATGGAGCTGCCTTTCCTCTTATTAGGTTGGAATGGGAGAGGCATGGCCCGTCCTATGCCTTGCAAATCCAAACTCTATCCTTAATCAGACTGGGGCTCTCCCCATGTTCATCTTCCTCATCCCATGAGTGCGCTATCCCTTTCTTGCCCCATTCTGCTGCTCAGTTCAAAATCGTCTCCCTGCTGTCGAGAAGGCTGCTGTGTGCAGTAAACAAACATCCATCAGCCAAGCAACGCGGCAGCCCTGCGCACCAGCGGGTTTCCTCAGAGCCAGACACTCTCTGCAGCGGCCCCCTTTAAGTGCTCGCTGGCACGGAAGAGTCTTTCCTCCTCCTCCTCTGGAAGTTGTAGTGTGACCTCTTTTCTGCTCCTCTTCCTAGGACATAGTTTGATTTGCAGTAGGTAGAGAATGAGAAGGAAACATCGGATGCTGAAAACGAGCTCTGTGATGTCCAGGAAGATGGCGATAACCCACAGGCAGAGAGTGGTGCTATAGATTCGGGTGGGATCAATTATAATTATAATTATAAATATATATATATAAAAATAAATATATATAATTATAAATTATAATCAACTGCACATCAAGACTAGGCATCCTTCCGTGCCCTGTCCCTTTCTCCTGTGCAGGTAACCTATGATCTTGGAAGCCCATGCAAGGGACAGAGCATCGCATGGTCTGTTAGTGCGTGAGGCCTGGCACTGCTTTTTCTTCATCTTTAGCCGCCGACTTGAAGTGAGGAGGAAAAGGGGCGGGGCTTTTGGCAGGAGGGATCATTCCCCCCCCCCCCCCCCACACACACACACTGTAGCAATCTCCCCCCCACACACACACACACTGCCTACGGGCCTCTGTCGCCTTACTCCGGCCCTGCATCTATCACTACGATCGCACGAACGTCATCACCGTTACGCGGTGACTTTACTATTGTCTGACAGTCTGAGATAAAGAAAAAAAATACATGCAGTGCTTTCTCCTCTGTTTCCACCGTGCAGCCAATAGCCCAAGTCAAGTCAGTTTTTTTTTAAATTTAAATTTGTATTGATTTTACATTTTACAGCCAAGCGATAAACTCGACACAGAAATGGCCAAAGAGTCACCTGAAAGTCGTTTTAACCTCATCATTCTGCAGCTATGATCTGGACATAAAGAGAAGAGGCACTCCGAAGGCCTCCTTCCCGCACCTTAAAAGCAGTTTTATAATCGTGCATTTGTGCAGGAACAGAAAGTAGATTTACTCTGGATGTGCAGAGGACACAGACGGCTCTTGTGACAGGAAAACAGATTAACTTTATCAGAGTGAGGTGTTAAAATAGCAGCTTGCCCGGATTAAGGTAATCCGCCCCTAGCCTCATGCCAGCACATTTTCCAGGATTTTAAAGACATTTGCCGTAGACAAGATGAAACATATAATCTTTTTTTCAAGTTGCTTTTCACTACAATAACAGTTTACACCCAATATGTATATGTACACGGATATATGCGTTGAACCTCTGCCAACGTGTGCAGCCCAACGTGCCCGAGCTGCGTTGTCGCGCCTCCATCCTACCCAGGAACAAAGCAGGGTTTTCTTATTTGGCAATTCTGTTTTTTCTTTGGCTTGCTCCTATGATTTCTCTCTCTCTCTCTCTCTCTACTTTTCTCAACAAAAAAAAAACCCCCTGTAAGCAGCACTAATGCTAAGGGCTACGTATCCCTTCAATTGCTTTCTAGAGAGAAGACTGCGGCGAGGGCCCTGGAGATCAGCCTCCCTTAACCTGCCTGGCTTTTGGGGAAACCGAAATCTGCGTTCTACGATGCCAACTACATGGAAAGCTCTCTCGTGAATATTCATTGCAGGCCTGGACCTTAGGCCCTGACCCAGCGTGGCACATTTTGGGGGGGTAATCTTCAAAGCTGGTTATGCGACTAAAACCCGATTTTATGCATGCAAATAGCTGCTCTAAAATCGATCCAGGCTCATCATGCATGACCCGGGTTCACTGGGGAGAGGTGTTCCGGGGTAAAGGTGTAGAGCCGAAAATACTCCTAACTAGAAACTTACAAACGAGGCCTCCAAATTTAGGGCTGCTAGTTATTCTCCTACGTTTAGCAACCTAGGGGCCTGATTTACTTCCAGCCTCTGTCCATGGGGGGGGGGGGGGGGGAAGTCCCGTACTAAATCAGGCCCTAAATTAGGTGCTAGCGTTAAAAATCACGGCCAGACTCCTATTTTAGTCCCCTCCCAGTTTTTTAGGCCCCTGAATTTGGGAAGTCAGACCCTAGCCAGTTTTCCCAAGGTGCCAATATAGGAACCCTCCTCCCAGCGTTGGTGCCTAAACCCTCTGAAATCTGACTCCACAGAAGAACAGTAATCCTGATTTTTTTTTTTCCCTTTTAACCTGTTGGTGATCTGGGACTTTCGGAATGCACGGAAAGCTCTGAACCAGGAAGTGAACAGGAGGCTGCCAGTCATGCGGTCTGGTAGGGCAGCCTAGCCTTCCTGCAACGGATACAGAATGATGAAAAAACGTTAGGCTTGCCAATGAGACAAACAAGCATTGCTATTTCTGTATTTATTTTATCAGGCTTCCATTCAGCCAAGGCCTTTCATCCTTGGTGTTTCTTCAAAATGTTGCCAGGTTTGGAGCAGTTAACATCTTCTTGGCCTTCTTCACTTTAGAGCAGTGATGGCGAACTCCAGTCCTCAAGGGGTCACCAAGCCAGGTTTTCAGGGTATCCACAATGAATATGCATGAGAGAGATTTGTCTCATGCATATTGATTGTGGATCCCCTGAAAACCCGGCCTGTTGGTGGCACTCGAGGACCGGAGTTCACCATCACTGATTTAGAGGCTCATTTTTTTCTTCTTTATACCACTCTATATCTAGATATTCAAGCTGGTTCACCCTTACATTGCTTTGGGCACTCACTATAGCAGCTGACTAACCTCTTGTTAGTAGAGTTGAAGTGATAGAATTCACTACAATAAAATGCCTGAGGCCTGGAATCACCATTCTAACGCAGAATGGTGAATCCAGCAAAAACGGGGGGCAGGCCTGCGAAAGCCAGCAGCCATCACACCACCGCGGTGTTATCGCTGCCGGCTTTTGCACCCAATAGCACCACTGTGAAAGGTGGTGCTATTGGGCGCACTATTGGCGATGGTGCTATTGAGCGCACTATTGGCGATGATAACGGTGCTTACCTTATCACTGCCAGCAAAGACATTGCAGCGTCTGCCTCCTTGCTGCCCCGACGACTCCCCTCGCCACCCCGACTCCACCCCCGGCAAGCTATCGCATGCAATAAGCGATAGAAAATGACCTCCTGAACTGGTTCCAGTCTGTTTAGCTCACTTGTATGGTCAGCGATTTCTGCTGCATTGCTTCTGGCACACCACATACAGTAACAGAAACTTCCGGAAATGTGCACCTTGTTGAGAAATGCCTTCCTCGTGAAGCACTGAGCCAGCACCGAGCTGCCTTTTCAGAGGAATCATATTTAAAAATTGTTTCTACCTGTGTTGCTGTCTATTCATTAAAGTCTTATGTCATGATCTCCTACATTGTAATGTCTCACCTACAGTAAATTGCATTCGTTGTTCATTGAAGCTAATTTTGTTCCAAAGATTAATACTTTGCTTGCCCACCCTACAACTGCCAGCCTCAACCTGTTGCATGGTCTTGAAGCAAGCGTGGGGTGAACTCTGCTTGAAGTATCTACTGGGCCTGACACAACCTATCCATAGTGCGTGTCACATACAAGGTCACACACCAGACCTTTTTTCAGTTCAAAGCCCCACCTACTGGTATGTTCTCTTCTAGATAGTAAAAGACCTGACATGCCATGCAGTTAAAATGTGAGAGCCAATGAAATATTACAGTGAAAGTGAAGGGATTAAATCCACCAAGTGGTCATATACCTACCAACTAGATCTGGGGTGGCCAACTCCCGTCCTCAAGATCTGTGTAAGGGTGAGTGTGTGAATGAGACAAGAAACCTAAGTTTGTATAAGAGAGGGGGCCTGTCTGAGTGATTGAGGTCGGGGCCGGAGCCGGGGGGGGGGGGGACAGGCGCAAGGCAGAAGGTTCGCCTAGGGAGCCTAATACCCTTGCACCAGTCCTGCTAGTAACCATCTTTTTTATGCATTAATTCTGTGATGGTTTTTGTCCCGGATGGCCATGGTTTCAAACCACAGAGGTGCAAAATCTAATGTAGGGCTTACTAAGCCCCACTGTATGTTACAACAGATTCATGTTCTAGTAAGAGGAGCTCTTTAGGGGTGTTCTGAATGTGGGGGTGACAAGGAGAGTTCACCCCTAAAGGGTTGGTCAGTGTTGGACGTATCAGGGGGGGTGATTCGATGAGTCCCTAGCGAGAGTAATTGTCTGGCTTTCTGGAAGTTTTTTTTTTTTGAGTTTCAGACGGGCGTTGTCCAAGGAGCTCGTGAAGGGCAGACGAGATGCTGTGGATCTCACTGCGCTCATGGAAGAGAGGGGGGTTGGTTTGCCTCACTTTCTCCTTTCTTCCAAAGGTGATAAAGGACTCTGTGGAAGTTCAAGAGTTGTTCGGTTCCAAGCTAGGTTCCCGACTTCAAGGCTGAAGGAAGAAAGGGAGGTCCGGCGAAGGAACTGATGCAGCTATCGGGTAATGTTCCACCAAGTTTTAGGTGAGAGAAGAGGATGCCCCTAGTCCAGGGGTTTCAAAGGGAGAAGAAACCTTTTGGGAGAACTGGGAGAGGTCGCCTGAGTCCCGCACCACAGCTTAAGAGGTCCGAAGGCTTGACCTTTGCCTTTCAGCTTGTGATAGGCAGTTCCTGTTTTTCTACCTGCTGAACTTTTGATACTTTTCAATAAAATCACAGTGCTTGGTGTGAACCGTTTTGTTAGGCCTTTTTTTTGGAAGGTGATCCTCTTAGGGATTTACAGGTTAAGCCTATCCCCATTAGAGAATCTATGACCCCAGCCCCTGCAACGAGTGGATCAGTGCTCAACGGGCTTGGAACTGTGACCCCCTTCAAAGGAAGGGGGGGTGGTTATATTACAAATACTGTCATTATTAATGACTCATTCTTTCAAAGCCAACAATGAGGTACGATGCTTAAAAAAAAAATAGTTGCGTTGAACATTCTCTTTAAAATACACATTTTGATTCCCATTCCAGCTAGGAAAGTCTGTATTAGTAATATATGATCCACTCCTTAAATAAACAAGTTAGAACAGGATCTACATGTTTTCCCTGCGAAGCCTACTCCATAATCTTCCCAGTGGTGCATATGATTTGATGTCAGAGAGGTGCCCAGAAGAAGTGAAGAAGGTTTGGGTGGGTCTTGCAGGCTAGAGAGGAATCGTTCTTATTTTTTTAATGGACAGCAGGAAATCACATGACTGACCCTGCGCCAAACCAGTTTACAGGCGTGCAGACTTTCAACGCTGACCTTATTCATCCGTGCCCTCCCATGAAGTTTCCATGCAAAATAACTGGAGGCGTTGTCTGCATGGTTTCAGACACAAGAATGAGAACTGGTGGAATTACACATCTGTGCATCAACATCTGGGCGGTGGTGGTTGGGCGCTCGTGCATGCCATGGTCTTTCCAAATGCAGACAATGGTAAAACAGCGGTTTTCTGTTGTTTAGAAGGCTGTCAGCCTGCCCACGCGTTACCTCACACAGTTTTTGCAATACATCAACAGCCTTTGTGTGTGTGTGCGCACACGAGTTGTGTGTGTGTGTGTGTGTGCGCGAGTGTGGGTGTGTATGTGCGTCAGGAAGAGGTCGCTTTATTATAAGCAAGGTCCTTGTATCCCTGTGCACTGTGCCAGCACAGTTATTGCTGGCACCACACAGTTCACACCGGAAAGGATCAGGCAGCCATGGAGGGGGTGGAGGAAGATGGTGACCATTGGACTGAGAACCGGGAGGGAGGGAGGAAGGGAGGGAAGGAAGAGAGCCTGAGGCTAAGGGTGGAAAGAGATTCTAGCTGGAAGGAGGGGGAAGTGATGACCTGACAGGGGAGGGAGAAAGGAGAACTTGGATGAGAAGGAAGGGGGTAAAAGAGGTAGAAGGGAATAAATGGACAGGACAGAGGGTGAATGGATAGGAGGGTGAGAATGAATGGAAGGGAGGGGGGAAGGCCAGAGGGGAGAGAGTGTTCAGAAGGGAGGGAGGGAATAAGAAAGTGGAGGAAGGGAAGGAGCATGTGGGAAGGAAGAGGCACAATTTGGAGGGGAGGGGCAAGTGGTAGCGAGGCAGTGGTGAGAGAGGATGAAGACAGATGAAGGAGAAAAAAGAAACATAAGAAAATTAAAAGAATGAAAAGTTAAAAACCAAAAAAGAGGGGGAGAAAACCCACAATTAACAAAAAGTTTAAAAGAACTAAAGAAAAGAACCAGTGAAATGTTGCAAAGTTCAGAAATGGCAACATGCAATAATTGACAAATTTGCAATAAATACTGACGTTCTGATCATATTGGGGTAATTTAGGAAGTGCAACGTCAGCACCCGTGCATTTTACTTAAGTTTTCAAAGGGAACGTCCACGCAGTCTTTCCATCTGAGAAAGATGCTGAATGAATACATTCGCACCCTCTAATGTGCGAGCATCTGTGCAGACCCTCCCCAGGGTCGCCTCTGCTCACTGGGGACAAAAGTAACATGCATACGGGCTCTCACACCAGCACATCTGCTCGTATATTGGGTGAGCAAGTTTGCAAAAGCCCATTTCCTCGTGTAACCCTTTTTCGGTGGGGATGCTGTATCCGGCAGGGCCATAAAAACATTTCTTTACCAGGGCTGCTTCCATCTGCTGTCTTCCCAAGGCGTAGGCCCTTCCTATCGGGGAGAAGGCTGACCTTCTAGGCCCAGGCGGTGTAGTGCAATCCCTGCCGTTGTGTGCTACAGCGCTGTCTATCCGTGCTAGTGCTGCAGGGAACAGGCAGGTCATGGAGTCAACTGCCGCTGTACATCCGTGCTCTCGCCGGGGTATTTTACAGTGCATGTGTCCTCAGTATCTGGTCCTGGGTTAGAGCTTACCCCTCGGGGAGGGAGAGAATAAGATATCCTAGCTGGGCAGGGAAATCCCTATGTGTGTGGAGGATCCCCTGAGGCTCAAAATCGCACCTGAGGACCACACGAGTCCAGATTGTCCCCAGCCTGTGTCCTGCGTCCCAAGGGTGAAGATCCAACTTCAACAGAGAGGAGGGGATGGTACTAAACCTCCTTACAAATCAAAATGGGAAAAAATGCTTTCAAAGTCCCAAAACTTCCTCTGAGGTGATAAGTCCTTGCAGTTCCTTCACCAGCAGGAAAAGAAGCACACAGATCTTCTTATACTTGATCTCTGGGTACGGGGTTTGTGCCTCACCAGGTGGGGTCCAGGGTCTCACCACAGAAAAAACTCCAAAACTTTTCCCAAACTATAACCAAAGTCTCTTTTTCCTAAACTGGCGGCAGACCCTGACAAGCATGGGGTGCCCTGCAGAGATCTCCTGAAAAAATCAACCAGCTCCAAAAACCAGCTCCTTACTCTCTGGAAGCCAACTCAAAATGACCACACTCTCTAGACCATTCGATCCCTCCAGTAAACCTGTATTTACAGCCAGCCTCAAGCGGAGGTGCTGTTCAGAGCTGGTATCTCCCACCAAGCTGGAAGAATTCGAGGCAGGAAGCTAGGACCATCTAGTGGAGACCAGTGGGCGTCTACACTCAGGTAAAGCACCGTTTTATTCAAGGGAGTGGCTTAGAAAATGATCACAGTGTGAAATACCCAGGGACCAAGATGGCTGCTGTCTAGAGCACACACTTAGACACTCTCTCCGGGATCACTACAATTTTTCCTAAAATTCACTAAAATGCTGTGTACAAAAAGAAAGGCAAGGCTAAGAGAAGCCTTAATGTCTTCTCCAGTACCTGATCTTCGCCAGCAACGGATGGAGCCATTCTTCGCGTCTCCACTACAGTCTACACCGGAGGGAGGGGCCGCTTTGGAGCCTGGTGGGGAGCAAACGCCGGCTCCTTTGGCTGAAGAAATATCGTTGAGTCCCGGTGCACCGACGATACCCCCACTGCCTTCAACAGCATTTGAATTTCAGCCAACGGATCTATCAGCATCCTGGAAAAATGATCCAAGTGGTGAAGGGAAATCTACTGCCCCGAGAAGAGACGCCATTTTGACGCCGTCTTCGGAGAGTTTATGAAACTCCACGGGCCCCTTGGAAGTTCCCCAGATTCCGGAGGCTGTGATGAGAAATGGGAACCCCATGGAAGAAGGAGAAGGTGATACCAAGGTATGTTTGATCCTACGATCTCCTTTGACCTGACCACCGGTAATAACCTTGGACTCAAATGGAACACTTTGACTTCACTGGAAAAAGCTATCATCTCCTTAACACAAGTTGTGAAAGATTCCAATATTAAGTCATCGATAACGGAATCTCAAATTACATTTTAGATTCTAAAGTGACAGAAATGGATTCAAAATTATCTTCAGTTGAAGCAATACAGAGTAAATTGGTACAGTTGGATGTTGTTTATTCTAAAATGTTGGAAAACATCAAAAACTCGTTGAGAATTCAGAATTTTAGGGTCTTGAATTTTCCCTATTTGAAATGAATCCCACCTTGGGATTTATTTAATAATTATCTTACACAGATCCTTACATTTCCTAAAGAAGCTGTCCCAGCAATAACAGAGATTTACTATTGTCCTTCATCTTCTCATGTAATTTCTGGTAATCAAGATGTTTATTTAAATATCTCAGATATTTTGGAACTCTCACAAGAAACAGTAATATAGACAAGAAGGACATTACTAGTAACTTTTGCATTGCCATCAGAAAGAAATTCTGTTTTAAAATGTTTCTTTCGGAGCCAGGCACAGTTATTTCATGGACAGAAAATCTGGGTTTATCCAGACCTAACAAGGACTACTCAAGAAAGACGCAAGAAATTTTTATTAATGAAACCAGAAGCTATATCACGAGGTGCTAGATTTTGTCTGTGGTATCCGTGTAAATGTTTACTTACTTATCAAAATTCTAAATATTTGGGGTTTTTTTTTAAGCTTTCAGTTACGAGCGTTCTTGAATTAACACTCCTAATATTGTCTTCCATGGGTTACTCGGCAATCTAAATTTAATGTAGTGGATATCTAGAAAGCAATTCTATTTGCTATATTTCTTCTGATTTCGCTCCATATAATCCTCGGTCTCCCCCTTTTTCTTATTCTAATAGAGATACTATTATTATTATTTCTGTTTAAATGTTGCTTAATATATGAGATTGGTAATCCATATTGTATAGTATCTCTTTTCTGGAACAAGTCATACTCGTGTTTATTTGAAAATGCAATAAAAATGCAATAAAAAAAAAAAAGATCACAGTGTTTACCACAGAGCCATCGGCATTATCAACGCCACATAATCACGGCAAGGACAATATTCAGCAACGTGTTGAGCGGCCAATTAATCCAGCTATGTTCTTATTTTTTCATCTTATTTTTTTTCTTGTGATAATGAGTAGCATGACGGGGGGGGGGGGGGGGGGGGGGAGAGGGGGGGAGGGTAACTATTGTAACTATTGTAAACATTGCCATGTACCCATTTTCCTTGTATTTCTTATTTACTACTTGTACTGTTTTTGGTCACTGCAATAACAAATTATAAATAAAAAAAATATATATATAGCTGGATAAAGTCCTAATCAGCCATGTGAACTTACCTGACTAAACCTTAAAACTGCTTCCAGCAAGACCAGACTTAAGCTGGATAAGTTATCCAACTCGGAACTGGCTGGATAATTCATCCCCCACCTTGGAAATGCCCCCCCCCCCCCAGTTTATCCAGATAAGTCTTATCTGGCTATAAACTTACCCAGACAAATCGGAACCGCTCAGTGCGGATGGGATTTTTAAATCCTGAAGTTTGTGCGGCTAAGTCCCGCGCTCTGTAGGACAAACCCCAGTGTTACTGCAGGGCGATTGGTGACGGCGTTATCACGGGACCATTGGCATCTTGTTTACTGGAAATGTCCAGGAAAGCTTTTAAAAAAAACAACCCCAAAATGGGCAGTGAAAACGACCAACTTTTCTAGTTTTTCTAATGTAATCTTTTCTGACAGTGGCCAGCAGAACTGGAATATTCTCTGGAAGAGACGCTGGTGGGAGAGTACCTGACAACAAGGCCTTATTTATCAAAGGTTTGTCTGCAGTCAGAACTCTGACAGATCAGGCTGAAAATGGCAGCCACGGAACAGAAGAATTAGCAGCAGTGATTACATGAGATCCTTCAGGGATACAGGATGATTTCTATTCCCTACTGCTATCATTGCAATTAATCGTAATAATAATAATAATCATGCTAATCACATCATGATTCATGGTAGTAATGACAACCCTCTCCAGTGAAAATAACTTTATAATACAGAAAAAATGCGAGAACTGAACTGCAGTCGCACCATCAGCACAGTCAGAAGCTTAAGACTGGCCATCGTTATCATAGGCGCCCAGGTATATGAAAAGTTTAACCTAACCCCTGCTGGGTTTTCCCCATTGCAGGCGCTGGAGAGGCCGCACCACCTCACTGGCTTTCAAGTTGGTTATCAAACGTCCCCCACTCTCCAAGCCCTCAAAGAGTTAAAAACTGATTTCAGTTTCTCCTGCGACTCTGAAGATTCCTCTCCAGTTGTCCACATCTTGAGGACAGGCTTAGAAAGCGAGAAACAGCCTTGTTCTGCCTGTCAGATCACCCTGAATGTTTACTTTGCGGAGTCCTGTGCATTTTCTTACTTCACTATCGTCTTTTTTTTTTTTTTTCTTCTATCTGTTTCTGAAGTTGTGATCCGTGCTAAAGTGCGGCCTTTTGTTTTTCTGGCCCTCGAGTCGTTAAGGGGACCCTCATTTAGGATGAGAAAGAAACGCCTTTCAAGCCAAAGATCTCATCCATGACGATTAGGAATCCATTTTCCAGTGACTGCATCTTCACCTTCAAACCCAGCAGGTCAGGGAGAGGTAATGTTTTCATTAAAACATACCTGCAGAGGTGACCTAAGCCTTTACATAAACACAGGCTTTTGAATGCAGACACCTGACATACCTGGGGTTCTTAATCCTGGCTCCAGCTAAATCCCTTTGAAGCTGGTCCCACTAAACTCTGCTCCTATTTGCAGGGATCGTGTTTCCTGCAGTTTAAAACCTCTGTCTGCATTTCACTGTCACTGAATCTCTCTTGCTCGCTTCTGCCTGCTCCTTTGCTTAACCAGTTCAGGCGGTGCTTGCTGCCCTAGACGCAGGCAAGGCGGCGTGATATCTGGTGTTGCAGGGCATCTTTCGTCCAGACTGGATCCCTGCGCGCTTCACCAAGCCCTCTTGGTCCGGGATTGCCTTTAATGATTTGATTTGATTTTTTTTTTCTCGCAGGAGCTTTCTTGCACCCAGATTGCGTTAAATATTCCAAAGGCGCCGGAGGGAAGCGAGAAGCGCGCTGCCGTCCCTGGGGCACCGTGACAGCGGCGAAGGCTGAGGCGCGTGGGAAGAAGGGGGCACGTGCAGGGCCTCGCAGCGGTTCGGAGGGGGTGCGCGTGCGTGCGTAAGGGGGACTAGAATAATTGAAAGGAATAATTCTCCATCCAGGTCTTGCTGATTCCCTTCATGTAGTGACCTAGTCTAAAGCAAATATCAGCACTACTGTTTACTAGGCTTTACACCAGGGGTCGGGAACCTTTTTGGCTGAGAGAGCCATGAACGCCACATATTTTAAAATGTAATTCCGTGAGAGCCATACTAACTACAACCCCCCCCCCCCACCCTCCTGACTCCCCCAAGACCTACCAAATTAATTTACTACAACCCCCTACTCTCCTGACGCCCCCAAGACCTGCCAAATTAATTTACTACAATCCCCCATCCTCCTAACCGCCTCCCCCCCAAGACCTGCCAAAAGTCCCTGGTGATCCAGCGGGGGTCTAGGGCTCGCAGACAAATCTTTAATAAAAAAGTAAAAATCTAACAAACCCCCCCACCCTCCTGACACCCCCCAAGACCTCCAAAATTAATTTACTACAACCCCCCCCCCTCCTGACCCCCCCCCAAGACCTGCCAAAAGTCCTGGTGCTCCAGCGGGGGTCCAGGAGCGGTCCGGGAGCGATCTCCTGGACTTGGGCTGTCGGCTGCCAGTAGTCAAAATGGCGCCGACAGCCCTTTGCCCTCACTATGTCACTGGGGTCGACCAATGGCGGCGGTAGCCCCTGTGACATAGTAAGGGCAAAGGCCGTTGATGCCATTTTGATTACTGGCAGCCGACGGACCTTTGCCCTTACTATGTCACAGGGGCTACCACCACCATTGGTCGACCCCAGTGACATAGTGAGGGCAAAGGGCCGTTGGCGCCATTTTGACTACTGGCAGCCGACAGCCCAAGTCCAAGAGATCGCTCCCGGACCACTCCTGGACCCCCGCTGGAGCACCAGGGACTTTTGGCAGGTCTTGGGGGTTCAAGAGGGTGGGGGTTGTAGTAAATTAATTTTGGAGGTCTTGGGGGGCATCAGGAGGGTGGGGGATTTTGTTAGATTTTTACTTTTTTATTAAAGATTTGTCTGCGAGCCAGATGCAGCCATCAAAGGAGCCATATCTGGCTCCCGAGCCATAGGTTCCTGACCCCTGCTTTACACCCTTCGAAACATTATGGGCGGAAAAGCCTAAATAAACCAGGCCCTAAGTAGGAACAGAAGCAACATTCATAGTGGCCGCCTTAGCCTCAGTGCCAGGGAAGATGAGGGATTGGCAGTGGCACTGCAGAATCTCCAGGGGAAGGCAACGCCCTGACGGACCTGGTCATTGACCCAAGCAAGTAGGACACAGACCACAGAATTTAATAAAAAATTACGAAGGCTGAAAACTGCCATGTGGATCCCTGAAGATAAAAACTAGATAATGTGCTACCCAACCTATCCTGGCTAATGAGAGCGAGGTTTATGCCTGCTACCATGTAAGCAAATCGAACCCATTTGGAGAAGCCAAAGCAAGAGCATCTATCTATCTATCTATCTATCTATCTATCTATCTATTTAGCTTTTTATTTATTTGCAATATTTCTAACCTGTTCTCTGTGTCAGTGTTAAGAAGAAGGAATCCCAACTTTTAGGAAAAAACTTAAGACTTGGTTATTCAAACAAGCATTTCCGGACACAACCCAATGACACATTCCAATGACTCCTAAAACACCACTCCTCTTGTATATAACATTTATTCTGTATACTATATTTAAATTGTATATTGTTTAACCATCTCTTTTCTCTCCTCTCTTCTTCCTTCTCCATGTTCGGCTACCCTTGTTAAATGTAACTGTACTTTCGGACACCACAGTTCTAGTTTTTGTTTATAATGCACTCCTGTTCGATGTAAACCAGCAAGATATGTTTTCATGATTGCCGGTATATAAAAACTCTAAATAAATAAAAAAAAATAAAAATGGAGAATAAAAGGGATGATATCGTATTTCCTCTGCATCGGGATCCGTGGTGCGACCACATCTTGAGTACTGGGCGCAGTTCTGGGGTCCCCTTCTCAGCAAAGCCATGGCGGGACTAGAAAAGGTGCAGAGGAGGACGACCAAAATGATAAAAGGGTGGAACAGCCCCCCTACGATGAGGGGGCTACGTTAGGGCACGGAGTAAAATTCTCGCCAATGGTGTCCTTCCACCGTTATTCTCTCCCCACCCACCCCCTCCCCCCTTTTGGAAAACATGCATTTGTGTAAAGGGGAATCAAAAATATTAGTCATTTATCAGGGCACACGTACAGTAATTTACAATAACTCAATGTAAGTGTAACGATGTAAAAAAAAAAAAAAATATTCCTAGGTCCGGATGGGTGTTCTCTGTTTATTGAACTTCCAAACTGTGCGCAAAGAAGAAAATGAGGTTTTGCAAAATGTATTTGCAAAGGTCTGCACAGCCTTGTTTCCCCATTCTGCTGTCTAAGGGCCTCATTTTCCACTATCGCATTGGTATCACATGCCATACCAAAAAGGGGTGTACCTTATGCTAATATGCATGTGTGCTAGGTGGAGAGAACATTGCACAAATCTCACCTTGGAGTGAGTTTCCTCACTCTGTAGGTCATCAAATCTTCACAAGAGACCACTGTTCTGTTCGTACGTCTCATGTTGAATGTGAAAGTGGCCCCTAACCCCCTACACTAATACCTAACCCTCACCTCGAGTTACTAGGTGGGCTTCCCATATGGATACAAATACCTGTCTAAGGCAGAGACACTATGGTAAGGCTCTCTCAGGGTTCTGGATAGAAAATCCTAAGGCAGGCCACCCCAGAGAAAATATGGATAATTGTCAACCCTAGGCTCTTCAGCTTGGAAAAGAGATAGCTGAGAGGGAGGCATGATAGAAGTTTATAAAACCATGAGTAAGGACAGTTATTTACCCTTTCAAATAATGTTAAAACAAAGGGAAACTAACAACCAGCAGATTTAAAATGAATCATAAAAAGAACTTTTTCATGGGAATGACAGCTACTACGGCAAGAGGAAATGTGGAAAAAAGGATTTGCATTCACAACAAAGGGGGGAGTACCTTGCTTGTTATGGCAGTTACTACCCCAAACCAAATAAGCCTGATGCTTCACTTTCAATGCATATCCAGTATAGCTCTCTGCTTCAACAGCAAGGGGAATGAAGAAAAGATGATTTATATTCAGACAACAACCAACAAGGACTGAATTACATAGTCTGGGTAAACAAATAAGCAGGGGTGTAACTTGCTTGTTATGGTGGTTACTACCCCAAATCAATTAAGCCTGATACTTCAATTTCAATGCATATCCAGCGCAGCTCTCTGCTTCAACGGCAGGGAGGGATGAAGAAAAGTGGATTTATATTCAGGCAACAACCAACAAGGACTGAATTGCACAGGCTGGGTCAGGGGTGTATTCCCGATGATGACCGGCCCGGGGATTCTCTGCCCCGGCCCGCTCAGGAGATACCACGTGGTCTGCCGAGCACGGCTCTGTCACAGCCGCGCTCGACAGACCACGTGACTAGAGCGACCGGCCCACCGGGGGGATGCCCAATCCCCCGATAGGCCAATCTGCCCCTGGGCTGGGTAAACAAATAAGCGTGGGAGTAGCTTGTTTATTGTGGTGGTTACTACCCCTAACTAATTACTTCACTTAAATGCAGCTCCAGCACTGCTCTCTACATTAATGGTGGGGGTGGAAGGGAAATAGAACCAAGAGCTAAGAGAAACAGATAAGTATGAGAGAAAAAAAGTGTGAAAGCTTGCCGTTTGGTCTTCTGCCGTCATTTCTATGTTTCTATGATCAAGGCAACGAGCACAACAGGGTTTAAAAGGTTTGGACAAGTTCCTGGAAGAAGAGTCCATAATACATTAATACTCAGATAGACTATCCCGGGAGTGAGTAACAGGAAATAGAGTCTATTTTATGGGATATGCGACCCAGACAGGCCACTGTCGGAGGCAGGATGATGGGCTTGATGGACTTTGGTCTAACCCAACATGGTATATGTTATATTTTATGTAAGGTCCAAATGTACTTCTCAGTTTTATGTTGCTCATAGTTAGGGACCTTTGTTTTCAGTTTTTATTTTATTTCCCCTAGGAATTTCAATGTTATACCAAAAGAAAATCAGTGGAAGAATGACTTTGTAATAACAAAGAGGAGAAAATTCAGTGGAAATGTCATTTTTCCACTGATTTGTTTTTTTTGTTATCGCATTGAAATTTTCATGACAAATAAAACAGAGGTCCCTACTCATAGTTCAATGTTTTAACTCTTAGAGCTCACCTCTCATAGAGAACTGGATGTAAATATGGTAAAGAATTTTATTTTATCAATTCTGGTAAATAAATGACTTCGTTTTTGAAAGCTTTTTTTTTTTTCCCCAGTCACATTGAATCTTGCCTAAAAGCGTTCTGTTTTCAAAAGGAATCCTTCCAACCCATGTTTATAGCAAACCTTTATTTTGGCACCCAGCCTAGACTATCTCCTTCTCTCCATTGTGCTGCTTCAGCCTTTGGTGTCTGAAGCACAGATTTTCTGGCTCAGAAAAACGCATTAAAATAATGCTGGGAACGCCGAAGGAGTGATGAGAAGCTCAGAGAATCACTTATATGATGGGACACTTGTAATCTCATTAAAATACATACATGAAACATTTTAAACTCTCCAAAGCTAATTTTATATATATATAAAATGCATTCAATTATGCCTCTGCCTCTACCAGTGTGCAGTGTTATAGTAATGCACCTACATCCTAATTGTTGCCTCAATCAAAAGAAAAACTGGGGTAACATGCTAAACGTTACATTAAATGAAGCACATAATAATATATAGCAGGAGGTTTTATCATAGCCACAGTATTTTCTAGATGTCTTCTGAAATTATTTGCATTATACGTCCAAGTGTCAGGCAGTTGCTCATGAGAATCTCACCAGCCTAAATCAGAATGCGAACAATAATAAATTGCATTATTCTTCTCACTGTTGCTGGCAAACAATTACGACAGAGCTTCATTCAAGCAGAGTTGGGACCAGTGAGTAGAAAAGGAATAAGAGTTTACAAATGTCTGGCACGTTCATGCTTGCTTCCCAGAAATGAGACTTTGGGAGGAAGTGACGTCATCGTAGCTGATGGCAGCATAGCTTCGGAGCTCCTCCACACTCAGCCTTAATTTTGCTTTAAAAACGCCCAAAATTGATTTTTGCACATCAATTTTTTGCAGTAGTGCTCACGGCAGAGTATAGAGATGGCGGGGAAACGAAAACCGATTGACTTTCAGAAATTTTCTTATCGTAAGGCGTCTGACACTGAGGGAGAGACGATGGCTGCTGAAGCGGCGATACCCGCGGAGAACGAACGCAGCGATGAGGACACAGATGAATTCCATGTCTCTGAGGAAGAGGCACCTTCTCGGAAGGAATTTCGGGAATGGTTCTGTGCTCTTCGGCAGGATCTCAAAACTTATAAAAAAGAGATTCATACCATGATGGAGGATTTTCGGGAAGAAATGGCTGCCATGGGAAACAAGGTGGCAGAAATAGATAACCGCCTTGATGGGCAAGCAGAAATGACACAGAATATGCAAGATGTGTATCAGGATCTACAAGAAGAAAATACTATCATCAGGACAAAACTCGCTGACTTGGAGAATCGAGCAAGGAGGGGCAACTTGCGATTCCGAGGCCTACAGGAGAGCCCTGCAAATGTGGATTGCCCGGCGGTAATAGCTCGGTTCTGCCGCTTCCTACTAACATCTGAAGACTCCGGGGAAGTGTCTGCCGAGCCAGCGATCTATATTGATCGGGCGCACCGCGCCCTTAGACCCGCCAAAGCCAACACACCGAGAGACATTATTGTCAGTTTTCACGAATACTCACAAAAAGAGCTAATCATGCAAGCTGCACGGAAACAGATGAGGTGGCAATGGGAGTCACAGGAAGTCTCGGTCTATGCTGACTTATCGCAGGCAACCTTACAAAACAGATATGAGTTGCGGGACGCCACACAATTTTTGCGACGTGAAAATATAAAATATCGCTGGATGCACCCCTTCGGCCTTACCTGCACATGGGAAGGGAAAAGTATACAGATTCGGTCTGCGCACGAGGCGGCGGCCATCTTAAAAGATAAAGGCTTTCAGCCCACGAGGGATCCGACTCCCTCTGCGAAGAAAATGGCGACCAAAGATCAACACCCGCGCTGGAAACGAGTTGGGGCAGCAAACAGCAGGCTGAAGAGGAGTTCCGACTCTAAAAGGCAAGCCCTGCTCGCCACTTGACATTGCAAGTTCTTTGTATTTTTTTTCTTGGGGCGAGGTGCTTTTAGCCTATCGGCTTGTCGAGGTGACTGGAGAGTTGACAGTTGCCGAAGCACTTATGAGAAATATGTTAGACCGGATTTTTGATGTTTGCATAGTTGTAACATTTTGTGTTCTACTGACTGTGGGTGTTGTTTTTATTGATAGCCATCTTATGGAGGGTGGGGTGTGGGGAATTCAATGTTGGTTCTATCTTCCTTCTTACAGGTGGAGGTTAGATCTGCTGGGAGGTTTGAGCAGATTTTCAATGGGAGGGGAATGGGAGTATAGGAGTAATGGGTTGCATCATCAATCAGGGCAGAATTGTATGGCATCACAACTAGATCCGGAAACTGCACATCTTTATTACTGGGTCATTTGCTTCCTTTTTATGTTCCATGTGCGCCGTATTGGCAGAGTTTATGGGGATGTTATGTTTCATGGGTGGGGGGAGTGCCCTCTAGCATAAGTACCATGGCCACTATACGAATTGGCTCCCTTAATGTTAAGGGGCTAAATACGCCCTTTAAAAGGCGTTTGTTATTCCAGGACATGGCGCAGCATCAATTAGATATAGTTTTTTTACAAGAAACGCATTTAAAGGCTCGCTATGAAAGGCTCATGGCCTCGAAGTCTTTTTCAAAGCAGTACTATTCCCCTAGCACCAAGGGGGCGAAATATGCGGGAGTGGGGATAATCTTTGCCTCCGCCTTTGTGTTTGAATGCATTAAGCAGGTTCAGGACCCGGAGGGCAGATACCTGCTGCTGAATATTATGGTGGATGGTCAGCTTTATACCTTATTGAATATTTATGCGCCCAATAAAGAGCAGGGCATATTCTATGATAAAATCTCTCAGCTACTCTTCGCTCACGGAGGGGGGAAAATACTTTTAGGGGGTGATTTCAATTTGGCCCTTATGCCGAGCCTTGATGCTTCGAGGGGCTGGGTGTCTGCTGCTCCTATACACAGGCGGCATTTCCGAGAGTTGCTGGATACTCATCAATTTGTCGATGCGTGGAGGCTTAGGCATCCCTCTAATAGATCCTACACGTTTTACTCGAACACGCACAAAGTATACTCCCGCATAGATTATTTGTTTACTGATAAATCGCTGTTTCATCAGGTTACTAATGCGGATATTGTACCACTTGCCTGGTCTGACCATGCTCTTATTAAACTAGATATTACATTTGACAATTATGATAAAGGTATAAGGTACTGGCGCCTTAATGAAGCTTTATTGACAGACCAAGAATTTACTCAATCCCTTATTACACAAATTAAGGACTTTTTTGTCATTAACGATACTGGGAATATGGCTCCTACTGTAGTGTGGGAGGCGTTTAAAGCTTACTTCCGGGGGCTTCTCATCTCCCGTGGCACTTATATCAAAAAACAGACTCATAAAGAAATCCAGGATCTTAAGGAGGCGGTTATAGTCTTAGGGCGCCAGCACCAGCTTACAGAAGATCCCTTCACGTTAGTACTGTTACTGAAAGCGAAGGAAGATCTCCTGAGGTTGGAAACGGCTAGTATGGCCCACTGGTTGCAATTAACCAAACAAGTGTATTTCGAAGGAGGAAATAGAGGGGGGAAGTTGTTAGCTAATAAACTGAAACAGGTCAAACTTCAAACTAATATACCGAAGATCAAGGGGCAGAGGGATGTGATTCTTACTAGTAATACTGCAATTTGCAAGAGATTCCTGGAATTTTATACTCAATTATATAGCGCTGATGCCTCTATTTCCTCTGCCAACATAGAGGAATATTTAGATAAAATACCTATGCCGGTGTTAGCTGCGGAGGCGCAGCAGGAATTGGAGGCTGAAATTACAACCCCTGAGATTCTTTCAGTCATTACATCTCTTGCAGCCGGCAAATCGCCGGGGCCAGATGGTCTTACAGCAAAATTCTATAAATTGTTTGGCCCCCATATAGTGACGCATCTGCAGAAAACCTATAATACTCTACGGGAGGGAGGGCGCTTAAGCGGCTGCGCGAATTTAGCGGGCATCACAGTGCTCCCAAAACCAGGGCGAGACCCCACGGTCTGCGGCTCCTACAGGCCCATATCGTTAATAAACCTTGATTTAAAAATTCTGGCCAAAATTATGGCGACCAGACTTAATAAATACATAGCGTCACTGGTACATCCCGACCAAGCCGGGTTCATGCCGGGGAGGTTGGCGGGTGACAATATCAGGAAGCTTCTTAATTTGATGTGGGTAGCACACCGTAATGACCCCGAGAGCCTGTTCCTCTCTATTGACGCTGAAAAAGCGTTTGATATGGTCCATTGGCCATTCTTGTTTAAAGTGCTGCAGAAGATGGGCTTTGGGCCTTATTTCTGCAACTGGATTCAGAAATTATATGACTCTCCTAAAGCATGTTTAAAAATTAATGGGGGTTACTCGGATGCGTTTATTGTGGGGAGAGGTACGAGGCAGGGTTGCCCACTTTCCCCGGTTCTATTCGCTCTATTTCTAGAACCTTTGGCTATTAGTATACGTGCCAATACAGGGGTTAAGGGGTTTGCGGTAGGGGACGCTGAATATAAACTATGTCTCTTTGCCGATGATATTATGTTTACAGTTCGTTCCCCACATACTTCGCTACTGGAAATTGAGCGGGAAATCTCGCTTTTTAGGGATGTGTCTGGGTTCAAGGTAAATTGGGAGAAGTCCGAAATTCTGAACATTAATTGTACTCCCCAAACAGTGGCCTTCCTGAAGGCTTCTCATCCCTTTCGTTGGGCGTCAAAGACTATTAAATATTTAGGTGTGAAGTTAGCCGGACACCCAAAGGATCTCTTTCAACTTAATTACACTCCCCTGGTGCAGAAGATATATCGGGATTTGGATATTTGGTCCGGTTTATCATTTTCCTGGTTAGGACGAGTAGCCACGGTCAAAATGAATGTATTGCCAAGGTTATTATACCTTTTCCAGTCCTTACCAATTATGATACCAACTGTGTTACTCCATCGTTGGCAAAGGAAAATCTATAGCTTCATCTGGAAGCACAGGCCACCGAGAATAGCTAGATCAGTGCTATATCTGCACAAATCTGATGGTGGTCTTGGTGTGCCAAATCTCTCCTGGTACTATGCTGCCTCGCAATTGCGCAGTTTGGTGGTATGGCATGATGACCAGAACACTAAACACTGGGTGAAGATAGAGCAAGAGCGTATGTCTGGTACCCCGCTGGCCTCCCTGGCGTGGCAACCTAGGCGGAGTTGGAGACATTGTCCTTTCATGTTGCCGACGACTCGGCTCACTATGCAATTATGGGATAAGTGGAAAGATAAATTGGTGGGGAAACGGAACACTTACTATCTTACGGCCCTATTTCATAACATGGGCTTCTTGCCGTGTCACCCCTTGAGGGCATTTGCTTCCTGGAAGAAGGCTGGCATTACCCGCCTTGAGCATATTCTGAAGGATGATGGGATAATTCCCTTCTCCCTCTTGTGCCACACATACGGCCTCACGAGTCAGGAGTCACTGGCTTATAACCAAGTACTCCATTTTCATAAAGGTCTGATTAACCAGAATAAGGTACCCCTGGGCAAGTCATTATTTGAGGGATTCTGTTCCACACCTCACATAGCAAGAAAACTGATCTCCAAAATCTATAGATTATTCAATAGACCGCTCCAGAGTCTGCCTTCATTTATGAAACTATGGGAGGCGGATGTTCCTGGTGGTGTGGAGCCAGATACCTGGTCCCATATCTTCCTACAGATTAGTAAAGCCTCGATTTCTGTTAATCTCCTGGAGAACGGATATAAACTCTTGTATCGATGGTATATTACCCCTGAGAGGCTGCACAGAATAATGCGTACTGAGTCTAACCTATGTTGGAGGGGGTGTACTGAATGTGGAACGTTTATTCATATGTGGTGGGCGGGCACATGCATTCGCCCAATGTGGGACTGGCTTCAAAGTTTGCTTTCTAACATTCTTAATAAGGACATTTTATTATCTATGGACTTAGCGTTGCTACATAATACTGAGAACATGGACAGAGTGCACAGTGAGGGATTATACTTGCAGGCATGTATAGCCCTGCGTGTAGAGATTGCCCGGACATGGAAGACAACCTGTGGCCCGACGGTAGCGGCAGTTCTGAGGCAACTGGATCATATATGTACGATGTGTAAACTAACAGCTGCTAAAAGACATACTATGCCCACCTTTACGCGAATATGGGACCCATATCTGCAATGGCGGAGCGACAAAGATAAATGACCTGTTTGCTAGACTCGATGGACATTTCTGTTGTTTTTGCGCAGTACCTGATTGATGATGGGGGGGTGGGGAGGGAGGTTGGGAATAGTTACTGGAAACTGTAGTATGATGGTGTTCACATGAGACTTGTTATGTTTTTGAATGTATATTTCTGGGTTCACCAATAAACTTTAAATACAAAAAAAAAGAAATGAGACTTTGAGGAGAAGCGTCTGAGGGCCCCCAGGGACACGTGCTCTTCACGTCGAACTGACAGCGGGGAAGAGGAACTGCAACGTAGGAGGAACCTCTCCAGCTCACCGGATGTCTGACTCGCCTGAAATAAATTGATATCTCGGGAAAGTTTTCAGCGCAGTGAGTTTGCCGAAATTCATCAAATTCAGTATGCAAAAGCAAAAACAATCTTCCCATTCCCTTTCACCTTTTCATCTTCTTCCCGCCAGTGTCAGAAACACGATTCTGAACTAGATGGAGCTTTCAGCATATCCCACTTGGGCATTTCTCATATCCTTAGGTCTAAGGCTTTCATTTTTTCCCCAGGAAAAGTATTCTCAAACAGTGCAATTTTGAAAGGTAAATGTAAATGTAACAGACTAAGGCCTGGATTTATCAAAATGCGGTAAGTACCGCATGTGATAGCAAAAGGGGTGTGTTTTATGCTAATATAGCATTTATTGCAATTTGTGCTAATTACCTGTGCAAAGAGCTAGGTTAGTGCAAGTTGCGATACCATTTTCAGATTCTGTGATAAGTGCCAGAACTGTTGTATTGGGGAGAGAGAGAGGGAGGGAGAGAGAGAGTGAGAGAGAGAGAGAGAGAGAGAGAGAGAGAGAGACTGAGACTGGCCATAATGTCATGACCCATAGGTAGGTATTTGTATCCCTATGGTAGGCCCACCTAGTAACTCGAGGTGGGGATTAGGTAAGAGTGTAGGGGGTTAGGGGCCACTTTGATATTCTACGTGACTCCTACGAACAGAACAGTGGTCTCTTGTGAAGATTTGCTGGCCTTTGGAGTGAGGAAACTCACTCCAAGATGAGATTTGGGCAAGGTTCTCTCCACCTAGCTTGATGGACTCTCTACCTGGGTAACATCAAGCTATGGTAGTGATTTTCAGAAGTCCATTTACTCATGTTAAGTGCAGGTAATGTGGGTAAAACCAATTGATAATTCGATAGCATATTGAAGGCTTGGCCTTGGTCCTGGCTTGGGCTCTATGCACCGGCGCTGAGCCTGGCCTGGACCTAGGCTTCAGTGCTGGACGCTGGAAGTTTCTTGGCTTGGAAAGTTCCAGGCAGAGTTATCAGTGCGGATTATTTATTTATTTATTTATTCTCGCTTAATGTTTGTTTTGGTTTGCCAAATGAACAGACCCCCCCCCCCCATTAAAAGAACCAAATGAAATTAAACTCCCCACCACCACCAATATAGAAAAACAAACCAAACCAAAAGTTTTGGGGTTCCACTTTCCTATTGTCTAATTTACCTTTTTTAGGTAACGTAGTTGAATATCATTTACTGGAGTTTATGGATTATCATCTAATACTAGATGAATAGCAATCTGGTTTTAGTACAGAGACCCTACTGATATCCCTTTCAGATGACCTATATTTAGCAAATGATAAGGGTTAAGCAATAGAGATGACTTTCCTGGATCTATCCAGTGCATTTGATACAGTGAGCCATCAACTATTGGTTAATTGGCTTGAGGCGATGGGGAGCCAGGGAATGGTACTGAAGTGGTTCGCCTTCTCTTTGCAAGGCAGATTGCAACGGGTGTTTACGGGTTAATATTGTTCCATTCCCCCGGAAACTGCAGTGTGGACTGCCGCAGGGTTCAGTTCTGTTTCCGTATCTTTTGAGCTATAGATGGCCCCTTTGTGTAAAGTCATCAAGGGGTGAAGTTTCAACTTTCATTCCTACGGTGATGATATTCAGATTTATTATCTAATTGTGGGAGGATGCTTGAAAGAGATGAAGAAGATCAATCTGGGATTACTTTAGACCTACCATACTCTAGGCCTTAGTTCTGCTTGGTCTGGATTATTGTAATTCTAGTAACTTGGGTCTCCCTCACTTTTCTATCAAAGCCTTTCAGGTAGTACAAAAGTCAGCAGCCAGAATACTTACTGGGACTTCCGACTATGATCATATTACACCAGTTCTTTATGAATTGCCTGGAGGATACAATTTAAAATTCTAATGATGGCGTTTAAAGCTTTGAATAATGATGCTCCTCTTCAGTTAGCTCACTTTTGAGAGTTTATCGACCATCTAGACCATTACGTTCTGCTGACAAATGCCTCCTTGACAACCCTAATCCCAAACTTACAAAATTTTGACAATCTCCTGAGAGGATGTTTTCAGCCATGGGGCCCAGCATTACAGAAGAGACTTCCAAAAATGTTAAGGAAAGAAAGCACTTATAACCTTTAGAGAGCAGTTCATGGCTTATTTATTCGCTGAAGCTTTTAGAATGGTTAGGTGATGACTATTTGTAATTAAATAGCTTTTAAATTCCTGTTTAATCGTGAGGTGGTCTCATGGCAGTGGTAAAATGCCCTTATTGGCTATATGGTTTCTGAATATACTATTTACTAAGCTACCTTTGATTGTAGGTGTTCGTTATTTTTATTTTATTTTAGTGTATAGCTATTGACTTATAGATTTTTTTTTTGTGATTTTTATGGGTCTTCTAGGGGGTCAATGTAATAAAACCCATGATGAACTCGGTGCTAGTTGTCAGCGCATATTTTTTTTTTTAGTGTGTGCAACAAAAGCAGGCACCTCCACAGGATGCACTAAAGGGACCGTATGCAAAGAGATGCATGCAAAAAAAATCCACCTAAAAGTGGAACCCGCACAAAAATGTGCACGCATGGCCCTATGAAATAAACCGCGCAGAAACCACAACGCTGAAACCTGCATTAATGTGGTAAGCCGCGAGTGATTCTCGGGGTAACGGCCTTCCCTTTTTATAAAACAGCGAAGAAGTCAGTGGTCTGGGAGTGGAACGGAAGGTGGGTAGAGCAATATTTAACCCTTTCATGTTCCATCTCCGACCCGCGTGGCTGCTGTAGCGGAGGATGCTGGTAGGCACTGATATGCCGCAGAGGTTTCTACAGCCAACCCCACAGAAATGTTTCAAACATCCCGGAAAAAACACGTGAAAGGCAACCCAAGTCATGATTACCCCAGAGTAAACCGGTCTCCAGACACGCGCTTTAACTTAACTTCTGACCCTGACCCAGGCGCCAAAAAAATCCGCCTCCACGAGCCTGTATGAACCGAGGCTCTGCTCGCTGCAGAGCCCATGAATAGTTAATTGCCTCATTTGCATGCACTCACGCTAAACCAGCCACATGTTTCAAAGCGGGTTTAGGTGCGTGATTTCCCTACGCCGAACAGTTTATTATATACTCGCATAAGGCCACCATGGGGAAAATGCATGCAAAAACCCGCAGCAGCTTTAGCGCTGCTTATTGCATTGGCCTCCTAGTGTGTCAAACGCGTTTCAGTGTATCATTATGCATGTGACACTCAGGTGCAACTGGATATCGGATATGGTGGGTTTTAATATTTTTAAAATGAAATAAACACATAAAATAAAATAAAAGCAGTAGCATGTTGGTTGAAACAGAACAGACTAGATTTAATGTAAATGTGAGTAAGCCTGAGGCTTTGTGGATAGGTAAAGAGACTTCTCATGCAGATTTTTGAAATCGAGATGAAGGGAGCAAAGATATCTTTGCAGACTTCAGTTCACAACTTAGGTGTTAAGTTACATTGTGCTCTCCTATTAGATGGTCACATTTCTGCAGAGGAATTGGCTACTTTTGGATTATTTTGTATGGTGCATCAGATGCATCCCTACTTATCACCCCGAAATTAAGTATCAGTAGTACAGGCATTAGTTATATCATACCCAGAATACTGTAATGTGATATATTCTGGCCTAGCTATGGAAAAAAAGACTCCAGCTGGTGTAGAATGTAGCTGTCAGGATTTTGGGTGGCCAGGTGTGAGGGATCTTGTTATTCCTCTATTGAAGAAACTACATTAGATCCATCCCTATGGAACTCTGAAGTAATTTAAAATATTAGAGCCCATTTCTAGAACAGCTTAGGGCTGAATTCTGCATGTGCAAAGTGCAAGTATACTTCAGCCATAATTTTCATAGTGGACTTATGTGCGTTAAGTCCACTTTGAAAATTAGTGAGTATGTGTGAACCCTTGCATGCCACACATGGACATTCACGCCTGCATAGGAACATGTGTAAGTGTTCATGCATACATTCACATGCATACTTTTAACTGTGAAAGAATGCGTGTAAAAGATTTTCCCGTCCTGTTTTGTGGGCCACCAAAATAAGCATTGGATATTGATAGCTTAAAAAAGATTTTTATTTAGATAAAGTATGGAATTATTCCAGGAGTGCAAGGCAATTCAGAAACAGTTTCTCCGAGCATTGTTTGCCCATTAAATTAAATAGATTACCACCTCCAATTGTTAATTTGCATAACATTTTCCTAATTTCTTGGCATTATAATTTTAATGGGGCTGGGATTTTTAATAGTCAAGCAGTTTCTTGGAAATTGAGCCCAGAAGTCAGGAACAAAACTTAAGACTGAATTTAATATATTTTTTACTTCTGGCCTACATTTTAGCATTTCAGCATATTCTGGCATTTCAGCAACCTTGAATAGTTTTATGAGGTCCATCTTCAAAAGCCATTTAGCTGGATAACATAATAATGTCTAATTGGCTTTCCTGGCTATATTCATAAGAATATAAGAACATTTGACTTGTTATACTGGGTCAGACCAAAGGTTCATCAAGTCCAGTATCCTGTTTCCAACAATGGCCAAGCCATGTTAGAAGTAGCTGGCAGGATCCCAAGGGGTAGAGAGATTCCAAGCTTCTTATCCCAAGAATAAGCAGTAGATTTCTGCAACTTTACTTTAATAATGGTTAATGGACTTTTCCTCTAGGAACTTGTCCAAACTTTTTTTAAACGCAGCTACACTAACAGCTTTCACCACATCCACTGCCAATTGATTCCACAGCTTAAGTATGCGTTAAGTAAAAAAATATTTTCTTTTATTAGTTTTAAATGTATTACCTAGTAACTTTATTGTGTTTCCCCTGGTCTTTGTATTTTTTGAAAGAGTAAACAACTGATTAACGTTTACTCGTTCGATTCCACTTATTATTTTATTATTATTATTTATTATTATTTCCATTGCCTCCCCTAAATTTTGGAACTCCCTACCTAAAGATCTGAGAACCCAACCCAACTTCAAAACGTTCAAAAAAGACCTAAAAACATTGCTGTTCCGCAAATTCTACACTGACCTTCATACTTCTGAACATCCCAACTCCCAATCGAGCTTTCATCCAAAAAACCTCAAAATAACTTCTCTCCAACCAGAACAAACAATCCCTCCTCCTCCCACGTAATGATACTTTCTGGACTTGAAATGTTTAACCTCTGTTTAATATGCACCTTGTTATTCTTTTTCCACAATTGTTAAGAGAGTTACAATTTAAATTCTGTAAACCGTTGTGATGGCTTTACCGAATGACGGGATATAAAACTCAACAAATAAATCAATAAATAGACTTCTATCATATCACATTCAGCCGTTAGCTGGCTAAATTATACCTGACTAGAATTTAGCCAGATAAATGGGGGCAATCCAGGGGCAGTCAGGAGGAATTCTGGAGAGGAACAGAGTTAATATTCAGAGTCAGCTGGTTACTTTCTGCGGCTGACTCTGGTTGGGCTGTAGGCCTGATCTATAGTTATCCAGTTATACATAAGCGGCTAACTTTAAGATAGCCGGGCATATTTAGTGATGTGAACATGTCACTGAATATACCCTGCTAGTTAACCGGTTATGTATAACCGGCTTAACTAGCACAGCCGCACAGCGGCTAAATAAGGACCTCTCACAAGTCTGATCAAAGCAATTTCACAGTGCAGTAATGATACAATAGCTTCGCAGGAAAACCTTTTCAAATCATCCTAACACTATCTCCACCCACAGGAACTCGTCTTTCACTTAGAAGAACACGTGACCGTGGGTGTGCTTGTATATGTACAGCCCCCAGTGCCATTTTCAAAAGGCTGCTATATGCATGTAAAATGACAACTTATGTACATATATGCTTTTGAAAATGCACTCCTTAATGTTGGGGTTTAAGACAAAAGATCCTATACATGAATGATCTCTGTACTGTATATGTCTGCAAGAAATAAGCATTTCTTACAGGAAAACATACTAGTTCTCCCTTCCAAGCACGTGGTTTGCCTACAGCCTTCTAGGGTATGGGACTTTTCTGTAATAGAAACATAGAAACATAGAAATGACGGCAGAAGAAGACCAAACGGCCCATCCAGTCTGCCCAGCAAGCTTCACACATTTTTTTCTCTCATACTTATCTGTTTCTCTTAGCTCTTTGGTTCTATTTCCCTTCCACCCCCACCTTTAATGTAGAGAGCGGTGATGGAGCTGCATCCAAGTGAAATATCAAGCTTGATTAGTTAGGGGTAGTAGGGGAAGTAACCGCCGCAGTAAGCAAGCTACACCCATGCTTATTTGTTTTACCCAGACTATGTTATTCAGCCCTTATTGGTTGTTTTTCTTCTCCCCTGCCGTTGAAGCAGGGAGCTATGCTGGATATGCGTGTAGTATCAGTTTTTCTTCGGTAATAGCACCAAAATTGTGGAATAACCTTTCCAGTTCAATTCGGCTTCAAAATGATCATTTAGCCTTTTGTAAGGCTGTAAAACATGATAATTCCAACAGGCATATGCTCCTGATTTGCTGAGCTAGTGATTATGGGAGAGGATTCTGTTGGATGTACATAATGGGGGCTACTGAGAGAATGATTTTGATTTGCTTAGTTGTTGATTAGAGGATAGGATTTTTGTTCAGAGGCAACTAAAGGAGGTTAGTGATAGCATGTTTATTAAGCATCTGGATTATTGTTATCAGAAAGCTATAAGAACATAAGAACATAAGAAATTGCCATGCTGGGTCAGACCAAGGGTCCATCAAGCCCAGCATCTTGTTTCCAACAGTGGCCAATCCAGGCCATAAGAACCTGCCAAGTACCCAAAAACTAAATCTATCCCATGTTACTGTTGCTAGTAATAGCAGTGGCTAATTTCTAAATTAATCTACTATGTTACAATGTACTATGTCGTTATAAGGCTTGCCTTATGACATCATGTTTTATGTAAACCGATGTGATATGCCAAATCGAATGTTGGTATAGAAAAGCAAATAAATAAATAAATAATAGCAGTTAATGGAATTCTCCTCCAAGAACGTATCCAATCCTTTTTTAAACACAGCTACACTAACTGCACTAACCACCTCCTCTGGCAACAAAATCCAGAGTTTAATTGTGCTTTGAGTGAAAAAGAACTTTCTCCGATTAGTTTTAAATGTGCCACATGCTAACTTCATGGAGTATCCCCTAGTCTTTCTATTATCTGAAAGAGTAAATAACCGATTCACATCTACCCGTTCTAGACCTCTCATGATTTTAAACAGCTCTGTCATATCCCCCCCTCAGCCGTCTCTTCTCCAAGCTCAACACCCTAACCTCTTCAGCCTTTCCTCATAGGGGAGCTGTTCCATCCCCTTTATCATTTTGGTTGCCCTTCTCTGTACCTTCTCCAATGCAATTACATCTTTTTTGAGATGCGGCAACCAGAATTGTACACAGTATTCAAGTTGATAAGTTTTAGTTGATATTTCATTGTTTTATTTGTTTTGTATTACATTTGGATGATTTTTATTTACTTCTTCCTTTTATTACCAACTCCATTCAAAAAGACTCAAGGCAATGTACAATACAAAAAATTAAACAACTGAACAAAACATTTCCATAAAATTCTTACCAAAACTGCCCAAGAAATTAAAATACAGTACTTTCTCAAATAAAATGCAGGACAGTCTCTCTCTACAGCCCTGTTAGCAGTAGCTATTAAGAAATGTAAATTATAAATAAACAAATATGACCTCCTAAACGTCTACTTGGAATTTTTGGCTAAAGATTTCAGTATCTTGGAAATTGCAATTGCTGTATTATTTCACAGTATCTGCTAAACATCATGTGTGCTGGAGAAAATGCACAGGACGTCGGCTTTATGACATGGCAGGCTTTTCGATATTTGGCAAGAAGAGGCATTTGCATGTCGAAAGCTGGGTAGTCATCCATCATGCTTTGCACTTCCTTATCTTCCCTCTATTGTTATGCTTCTTTAATTATTGTAAGTGGGATTATTTTAAACCTCCGTAATGTTTGTATTCTAGGGCTGCTTTTAAATGTGCGTGTTTATTTGCATCCCTGCAGACGAATAATATTGCACGTAACCACTGGTACTGTGCAAATAAATGTGCACCTTCCACGTCTGGTGACATAAAAGGAATGGCATTTCTTTGTGCTGAGTATTCTTTAGACTGAATCATAAAAGCATTTATTACACAGTCTAAGGCTCAGCAGATCTACAATGAAAGAACATTTTGAAACACTTTCAGGAATATCATTGGGGTGGACATAATAGGAAAGCAAGATCTTGGCGGCCTAATGTTACTTTTTAATGCCCTTCTAGTAAAGCAAGGAATGGATCTGCTCATTGGGATCTGCCAGGTACTTCCTAGAGATACAGATTGACCACTGTTGGAGAGAAAATGCTGGGCTTGTTGGACCTTTGGTCTGACCTAGCAGCATGGCTCTTATGTTATTTTAAAAGCCCTGCGTGCACCGAAAGTGGGAAATATGTGCACAAGTTAGGCTGGCACGCACCGAGCGGATTTTATAAGCTGCCCATATAAGTGCACAAATGAAGAGTTTCTAAAAAGGGGCGAAGCGTAGATGTGGTCTGGGCGGGTTGGGGACCTGCCGGGGCCTGGCCACAAAATGCGTGCGCAAATACTTATGTACACAGGCGGCCACCATGTAAATTTACTTCTGCTATGCAGGACATGTAAGTAGGAAACTAAACAAATGTAGGCCAGGCAGCGGGGCTTTAAGGATCGGGGCTAACAGGGGGAAAGAGTGGCTATAAAATTAGGGGGGCATTTGCTAGTCCTATCCCTAAACTGGGCAAACTGGGAACGAATTGGGAAAGCTACCTAAGGTGTCGGCACGCGTCCCTTGTAAAGTTTCCCCAAAGTGGGATTTGCGCGCACATGCGTACATCCATTTAAAATTGCGTGCACATGTATCCACGTCCAGGTTATTTTATAACAAGTGCGCATATACGCGCGTATGTTAATCCTTTGGCGCGAGCCGGCATTCGCATGTAACGTGCGCCCGTGTGGCTGTTTAAAAGTTATCATCCCCGATCCTTAAGGCCTTGCATTATTTTACATTTCCTGGGGTTTTTATGGTTTTACTTTTTATTGTGAATCTCACGGAATTAAGAATCATGGCATACCACACTGTAATAGCTGACACTCATCAGCACTGGCCAATCCAAAGACTCCAATTTGCATATTTTTTGCTACTGCAACATGTTTCTTCACAAATATTAGCCATTCACATTTTAGCTCCTGTGTTTCATTTTGTTTTCCATTTCATTTGGTTTATTTTGTTTCAAATGAACAAAATGAAATAAAATGACAAACACAATGAAAAACAATGAAGAAAAAATACAACAAAAAATACAACAAAAAAATAAAATGAAAAAAAATAAATATAAGTGCATGCCCCTATCAGGGAGATGCTAACAAGGAGGTTTGAACAAGGAGCTTTCCTCTCAGAAGAGTAGAACGCCATGATTCCATAGAAAGGTCAAGAAGAGAACATCCATCAACTTCCAGTATGGAGGCTGCTTGAGCAGATGTGGGAGTTTGGAGCTCTGTGAACCCCTCCACTTTTGAATCAACTTACTTGCCTTTCCCCTTTCCAAACACTGTTGTATATCAAGAGGTTTTATATATTATCGGATGGAGTCTTTTGTGATAAAAAAGAAACGGGTTATGAACGGAACAACTACGAGAACTACCCATGATCAGAGCTGGCTGCTGACTCACAAAATGGCGTCGCTGACATCGAGTGCCACAACGGACAACATGTTATCATTGATTTCGGAGGAAATGGTTCTTAATATTTCCAAAAGCGTATCTGTGGCTTTGGAGGACCAATTATCGAAAATACAATCTACCATCGATGAGATCAAGGAAAGTCTAGAGACTCATACATGCTGGCTAAATGAAGTTGCACAATGGGTCTTGGCCGGGGAAGATCACGCCACTCAGGTGGATGCTCAAATAGTTTTGTTACAGAAAAAAAATGCTAATCTACTTGAACGGCTGGAAGACCAAGAAAATCAGATCCGAAGGAACAATATTAAGGTAATCGGTCTCCCTGAAACCGTAAAAGATGCCGCGCTTTATTCCTTTTTTGAATTCTGGCTGCCGGCTCAATTGGGCATCGATACGAAGGCCTTCCCTATTACCTGTGAACGGGCACACCAGATGGGTCTGACGAAAGAGAATTTTAATTGTCCCTAGCCTGTAATGGCTTGCTTACTAAACAGGGCACATACAATCAAATTAATGAGTGCATTCCACTTAAAGGCTCGCAGGAGTTTGACGGCGGGCAGATCTTGCTATTTCATGATTTCTTGGTGCAACTTGTGGCGCAGAGAAAATAATTATCACCTGCCTATGCAGAACTACACAAGTGAGGGATCCGTTTCACTGTTCTCTACCCGGCCAAACTGAGAATCCAACATGAAGGGAAGATCCTGTGTTTGCAAGACAAGGAACAAGTTAAGTGTTTCATGGATCGCTTGACATGTTGCAGGTCCATGGCTTGCAATGTCGCCTTTGACTGTCACAACACGCTGGTACACGCAGTTGGGAACTGTGACGCACTGTCTTTTTCTGTCTGCTACTCATTATTAGTACTTTCTTTCTCTCATGTGTGGCAAACTATATCTACACCTTATGAACTTCAATATACCATTATACATCCTGGTATACAGGATAGGAAATTGTGAATTTTTATTATTATATTTCTCTCCTGATTGACTTTCTTCTCATGGCTACTACAAGATCTACTCTCCGATTTGGTGGATCTCTTCATTTTCGTTTTGGACTGGAAGATTTTTTTTTTTTTTTTTTAACTAATATTGTCTTTTTTTTTTTTTTTAATTTTAATCATATTTTACTTTCTGGATTTCCAGTCTGACTTTGAAAGAACGGGAGAAGTATAGACAATACAGATTTTGATTCTGAGTATATTATGCCTCTTTTGTGGTTGTAAATCTTTCATCAGCGCTGCTATTTGTTTTCTATGCTATTGCTGGAATTGTTCTGGTTTTCAATGGGGAAAATCATAATCAATAGAGTTTCAGCAGAGGGGTTCATACTGGTTGCCACCTCCAGTGTAGGAAGTGAGAGGATGCTAGCTGGAGTGTGGTGGTCCCTTGGGGCTGTAATTTTGGGAATATTGTCTCTTAGTCTTATATGGTTGAGAGGCAAAGTGTTAAGGGGGAAATATGTTTGGTGTTGTGCTTGGTACTCTGAGTGTGGGACAGGTCACTTGGGGGTGGGGAGGGCAGGGAGATGTGTAAATGTAGAGTGGGTGGGATGTGTTTTGGTATTGTGGGAGATGGAGAGTCAAAAATATATCTGGTTGGCTTATAAATTCTATTATGATTGGTGGTTTTTCCCTCTAGGTTTCTCATGCCTAGCTGGGGAGCATAAGTTCCTATCTTTGTGGTATTATTATTATCTGTTCCATATGGAATTAATTGGAGTCAGATTAAGATGGGAAGCTGAGTGAAAATTGTTACCTTAAATGTGGATTTTATACATTCCCCAATTAAACGTATTAAATTGCTTTACCATGCTCAAAAGAGAAAACGTGCAGACTGCATGCTTGCAAGAAACGCATCTCTCTGTTATTGAGCATCCAAAGCTAAAGTGTGATTGGGTTGGGGAATGTCACTTTTCTTCTTTCTCTCGCAGACAACGTGGTGTTTTCACCTTGATTCATAAGGATCTCCCTTTTATGGTTACAAATGTAATTAAGGATAACGAAGGACGGTATATGTTCTTAGCGGGTTCCCTATTTGGCATTAACTGTCTTATTGGCAACATATATGCTCCCAATATTTACTCTACCGAATTCTTAACATCTCTGATTACTATTGTTTTAGCCTATCCTGACTATACTTTAATTTTGGGATGTGACTATAATATAGTGGCGGGCTACCAAAATGACCACCTAACCGACTGCCCAACTGACCCTCGCCCTTTCTTTTTTCTCTCCCTACCCAATTGACCCTCACCCTCGCTATCTTCTCTCCCCTCCTCCCAACCTCTTGAGGTCTTCTCCTCATCTTCCCCTTCCATCGTTCACTTCACCCTGCTGATTTTCCTGATTGCTTTATATAACTTTATTGTTGAAACTAACATGTACATTTGTATATATATCTCGTATTATCATCCCCTGCCCTATTAACCGCTACCTGTTAATGTTATTATTGTAAAGCTTGTTCCTAAGTTATTATTATTATTATTATTATTATAATTGTAAAGCTTGTTGCTAAGTTATGTTACATTGTGAACCGAGGTGATGTTTTGCAAACGTGCCTCGGTATATAAGAAACCATTAAATAAATAAATAAATAAGGGGAATGGAACAGCTCCCCTATGAGGAAAGACTAAAGAGGTTAGGACTTTTCAGCTTGGAGAAGAGACGACTGAGGGGGGATATGATAGAGGTGCTTAAAATCATGAGAGGTCTAGAACGGGTAGATGTGAATCGGTTATTTACTCTTTCGGATAGTAGAAGGACTAGGGAGTCACTCCATGAAGTTAGCATGGGGCACATTTAAAACTAATCGGAGAAAGTTCTTTTTTACTCAACGCACAATTAAACTCTGGAATTTGTTGCCAGAGGATGTGGTTAATGCAGTTAGTATAGCTGTGTTTAAAAAAGGATTGGATAAGTTCTTGGAGGAGAAGTCCATTACCTGCTATTAAGTTCACTTAGAGAATAGCCACTGCCATTAGCAATGGTTACATGGAATAGACTTAGTTTTTTGGGTACTTGCCAGGTTCTTATGGCCTGGATTGGCCACTGTTGGAAACAGGATGCTGGGCTTGATGGACCCTTGGTCTGACCCAGTATGGCATTTTCTTATGTTCTTAAGTATAGAGATTGCAAGCCACCTAGAACTGCTCCTAATCAAGAATATCAGAGAGGGGTAAATTTACTTTTGAAGGAGTTTGCCATGATCAATATTTAGAGGGTATTATATCCTGGGGAGAAGGACTTCACGTTCTTCTCAAATCCTCATCAAAGCTTCTCCAGAATAGATTACATCTGATCTTGGAAGCATTGTTCCCAAAGGTATTGGATGCCTCTATTGGCATTAATACCATTTCGGATCATGCTGCTGTTTTTTGTCCTTAAAATTGGGCGGTGGGCTGGGGAAGTCTCAACTTTGGCATATGAGCGCCCGCTTAATTAAAGACGTGGAATTTTGTAAATTCCTGTGTGATAAATGGAGGGAATAACATCAGTTGAATGCAATGACATTGGTATGAGAGGCTGGCAAAGCTGTTATGAGAGGTGAAATTATTGCCTATATAGCCCGACAAACTAAGAGTCGAGATACTGAGATTTTACACCTTACTAATCTTTTAAAAACTCAAAAACAAGTACATATATATATATAGAAATGACGGCAGAAAAAGACCAAACGGCCCATCCAGTCTGCCCAGCAAGCCCCCACACTTATTTTCCCATACATATCTGTTTCATCTACCACCAAGTTCAGGGCCCTTGTTGGTAACTGCCATGTCAGCCGAACATAGGAAGACATATCTGAACACCAAAGTCACACTAGATCATATGTAACATCTCAAAGCTGTCCGCTCTCTCAACTTCTTTAAATTTCAATTGTCTAAATTTGGTGACAAGGTGGGCAGATTAATGGATAATTTAGTGAAAGGGTCGCATAAGAGGGCCTATATTACTGGTTTGCGGAACTCTTGTGGAGTACCGCTCACAGATACTGCGCAGATTTTAGAAATTTTTCGATCAACCTAAAACAATCTATATGATGCTGGATGTACTGATATTGGTGTGAGGGATGATTTTTTTTAGGGATTTATTACTCCCTGCTGTTTCAGATACCATGGCTCATCGCCTACATCAGCCTATCTCCGAGGAAGAAGTATTCCGGGCTATTACCAGGTTGAAATTGGGCAAAGTGGCAGGATCAGATGGGTTTGGATCTGAATTTTTTAAAATTCTCAAGTTTCAGATTCTTAAACCCATCAAAGACATGTTTAATTATGCCTTGCTTCATGGATTCTTTTCTGAGAATCTAAATCAAGCTGTTATTATAGTCCTACCCAAGAAGGGGAGAGATTTGGGAAGTTGAGCGTCTTATAGACCCATAACTTGTCCTATATGTTTTGAGTATTAGAAAAATATGCATTCGATTGCTTTATACAAATCCGAAGGCACGTATATTAGTAAATGGTTCCCTCTTGGCTAAATTCTCTCTGCGGGGCAGAACTTGGCAGGGTTGCCCTCTATCCCCATTATTGTTTATCCTTACTCTTGAACTGTTAGCCCTCCGACTCCGCAATTGTGTTGCTCTACAAGGAATAAAAGTGGGTACTAAAGAATTGACATATTATTATTTCTTGTTAATGCTCAGCAAGCTATCTCCTTGATTATGGAGTTCTTCACCACTTTTCAATCCTTTGCTGGCTTAACAATAAACTTTGATAAATCTGAGGCCTTCTCTCTTCATTCTGCCTTACAACATAATTGGCCTGTGGATTTTCCCCTTAGAAGGGTCCCCCAGAAACTTAAATACTTGGGGATATGGATCCCTAAAGACCCCACCCTTTTATACGAGTGCAATTTTAAGGATTTATTAGAAGGCTTTCAACATCAACTGAAGACTTGGATGAATCTTCCTATCTCGATATTGGGGAGAAATGCCCTCTTTAAAATGATTTTATTACCGAAATTACTATACAGACTTCAAATGCTTCCTTGTTGGATTTAGCATGCCTCCAAGCTATGTTTATTCATTTTTTGTGGAGAGGCAAGCAAGCAAAAATAGTTTACCTTAAATTAGTAAGACCTAAGGAAGAGAGTGGGATAGATGCTCCAAATTTTTTTCTCTACAATTTATTTATATATATATATATATATTTATTTAATGCTTTTTTATACCGACATTCATGAAAAAATCATATCATATCGGTTTATATATCGGTTTAGATATCAGTTTACATAGATATCGGTTTACATATCATATCGGTTTACATAGAATTTAGCATGTGATATGCACTTTCTAGGGGAAATTATAGGTAATAAATCAAATATGATGTTTTCCCTCTTACAGAAAAGACTGCTAAACCACATTCTCCATTGAGTTTAATTCACTCTCCTACAGCCTCTCTACCCAGAGGTACTTCAAGGGACATTTTCATACAAACTTGGTGACACCTTTGACAGTGATTCATAATAATGCTCACCTTACTCTTAGCGATGAGACTGAAGTTTTTGCTTTGTGGCGAATGGCAGGGTTATGTACTCTACGACAGCTGCTGGATGACAAAACTGGAGTGGTTTTGAGCTTCCAACAACTGCAATCTATTTTTAAGATGCCGAATACTCACTTTTTCGGCTACTTACAGGTCCACCATTATCTTCTCTCTTTAGGCATGACGGCTGGAGAGATTAAAAATGAACTTGATTGGGTGATTGAGATAGAACAGATGGCTCTGGGGAAAAATTCTATTGCTCTTTGGTATAATTATTGTAAATATCCCGATACATACAATATATTGACTGATTTGGAATAGAACTGGCAGAGAGAGTTAGGACAATTTATAATGGTGAAGACACTGGGGAAAAATTTCAGGGGGGTTCACAGACTACCCATTTTGGTACCTTTAAAGGAAATCCAATATAAGGTTTTACATCACTGCCAAGTAGACAGGTTATGCCTATATAAGATGGGTGTGACTGATTCTAAGAACTGTCACAAATGCCGAATTGCAGAGGGTTCATTCATACCCCTTTTTTTAGTGTGCCATAAAAATTATTCTTTTTGGGAGAAGGTGCTAATGGTCATAAACACCTGCACTGACATTACTCTACCTTTTTAAGGAGAGATATTACTGTTGGGAGGGGTAGATGCATTGCGAGATCTTGAGCCCTCGATAACAGAAAACCATTATGTTTTTATCTCTGTAGCTCTGATCTTGATGCAAAAATCTGTATTGAAGGAGTGGATTACTGATAATGTTCCTTCCTTCTTGTATTGGAAGAAACGAATGATATCTACCATGCAAATCATGCGCCAAGATGTGTGTTATAGCATCCGCTCCGTCCCAGTTGTATATAAAGCCATCTGGAAGTGTTTTTTAACTCCTTACTCGTGAAAGAGCAGAAAAGGTTATTGGATTTGGGCTACTCGACATACTGGTAACCACTTGGGGATAAACCACTGGAACCTACCTATGTAACATACTTTGTTGATTCTTGCTTTTGGTTCTGTTGGAGATGAACGGCAATGTGACTGGTTTTGGAGGGTTGAATGATGACTCTAAGTATAGTTAGGGCGAGATGGGATGGGATTTCATAATTTTGGAAATCGATGAAGCTTCGGTGGAGGCATATTTCTGTATTTTAGAAATGAATTTCCTTTTACTTTCTCTACTTGCTTATTGTGTATGATATGACTCTCTGTTTACCATTCTCTGTTTGTGCTCTGCTGTTGCCTTATCTCAGTAAAAATGATTTAAAAAAAAAAAAAAAAAGAAGAGAACACCCTCTCTGCAGAGATTTCCAGAGATTGTCCAAAATCCCATGGAGCAGCCCTTTGTATGCAACAAGGAGAAGGAGTCAGAAGAGTGTGACTTACCTATGACACAGGTACCAAGCCAGAACAAGCAATATAAGGAGAAAGAAGGTCTTGCTTGCACCTCAGTGTGGGTGACAATTACACTGGAACCAGATCACTGGGGGGTCCTAGGGTCTGGTAGATGGAGAGTGGCAGATTAAGTTACTAAGAGATTAATCTATGCAGAACGCACAGTGGGAGGGGTTGAGAGTGGGAGAGAGAGAGAGTTACTTAGATTGTCTGCAGTGACCCCCTACAACTAGACTTAAAGCAGTATAACAGAGAGATTATCTATGGGACAGTCAGATCCTAATAGACTTCTCTGTAAGAAATAAAGTCCTGCATGGAAAGTGATCATAAGGGTGGCCAACTCTGGTCCTCGAGAGCCACAAACAGGCCAGGTGTTCAAGATATCCACCATGAATATGGATGAGGTAGATTTGCATACAATGGAGGTGGGTGCATGCAAATCTATGCTATGCATATTCATGGTGGATATCCAGGAAACGTCAGTGCCAGTAAAGATTCTGAACAGCAGCTTTGGAGTCTGTGCTGTGATTCTTCTGTGCTTTTGACTGGGCGGATGAGCAGGGGAAATCCCTAAGGGTTCTTGAAGAGTTAAATCTTTTTGCCCCTGTGTGGGAACCCCGGGAAGTCATGGGGCCTGCGCTAGGCCATGAACCTCCCTGTGAGCCCCCGTGCCCAGGACTAGATTGGGGGCAGGGGCCAGACGCTGCATCTCAGAAAAGGAAGGTGCTAAATGTATTCATTTTTTTTAATGTATTTATTTGCATATTTTGGGTGTCCCACAAATACAAATCATTTGACCAATGTGGCTTCCAGAAATAAAATCATAAAAACAATCATAAACACAAAACATAAAAGCACTCTTAAAACTACCAGTATCCCCAATTTATCGAAATGCTTGCTTAAAAAGCATAGCCTTTAGTTTTTTTTCCTAAAGTTAAGATAGTCAGGCTATCCCTAAGTTCAATAGTCATTGTCAATTGTCAGCGGAGAAGTACTTTTTTAATATACAATAAAATATTATTTCTTTGGAGCAACAATTCCCGCGTGGGACGTGCAGTGTGCGTCTGAGAATCCGGCGGGACGAAGAAATATCAATTCCCCTCACTGAGGAAGCACCTACCCCCCCAAAAAAATGCCCTTTCTATTTGAATATCTCTATTACCATCCCCTCCCTTTCCACTGGGCTATCACAGATTGGGACGGTAGCTCTCATAGCAGAGCGCGGGTGCACATGCCTGCGTGTTTATCGGCTCGCACCCAGGGAACGGGGCGGTTTATAACAGGGGGGGGCGCACATATGTGTGCATGTCGCGTGCACATAGCCGCACAATTTTAAGCGGGTGCCTGCCTAACCCGCTTCCACCGCATACGTTTTTTTTAAAAGACACGCGCGCCCCGTCGTCATTGCCAGTTTTTCCCAGTTGATTCCCAGTTCACCCAGTTAAGGGATAAGACTTCCAAACCCACCCCCTCCCCCCTAGTTTAAGAGCCTCCCTTCCTCCCTGTCACACCTGACCCTTAAAACCTCGTTGATCTGCCTAGACTTTTTTTTTTTGTTTTGTAAGTCACAGGTCATCCATAGCGGAAGTGAAGTCCCGCGGCAGGGGACCCCCCCCCCCGGCGAGCACCACCGTGCCTTAAGTATTTACGCGCTAATTTCAAATTTAAATCCAGGAACGCCCAGACCGCGCCCATGCCCCGCCCCCTTTCCCAAAACGTTTTCTCTCCGCGCGCGGCGGGGAGCGCACTCGTCTCCGGGCATCTTTTAAAACCTGCTCGCTGCGCGTCGGCCTGACATGCTGGCGCATCCCACAATCGATAGATGCGCGTGGGTGGGGGCTTTCAAACTTCACCTGTAAGGTCCTTTAAGTCTCACCTCGTAGGCCCTTGTGGTACAGACCCTGCAGACTTCGGGGGGAACTGCCCTCTACTCTGCCTTCATCTTTCTATCGATGCAGAAAGATATTCCCACCTGAAAACGCAGAGTTAGCTGAGTAAGGGGCTTGGGCTGCGACCTCCCCGGTAAATATTCCCAGAATCCCCCACAATTCCTCCTGCGCTCTGCGACTTAAGCCCCTTCGGTAAGGCCTCCTCCTCCTACAGAGGGGTCTGAGATTCACATTTTTGGTTGTTGACCCCTTCCCCCCCCCCCCCCCCCCCCCCCCGTGTAGCCTCTTCCCTCCGGCTGACGGGGGCTCAGAGGCTCACGTGGGAGGGCAGGGGCCCCCATTCTGAGCCACGACCCCGGGATCTTTTCCTGACGGCGGGGAGAGGTCCTCAGGCCTGCTGCTTCGCCCGGTGAAAGAACCAGGCCTGCGCAGGTCCCCTGTTCTTCCAAAATAAAACCAGCTACCGAATCCCGGATTGCAGATGAGAGGTCAGAAAGGGCACACTCTTGACCAGCGCTGGGCAGTGGAGGAAGTAAAGTAGCAGGAGGAAAAAAAAAAAATCACATGAATAAAAGGGGAGCTCTAGGGGCATTTCGGGGTGGTGCCAAGAAATATGCGTGCAAGTTGCTGTTTTATGAGAGACTTACATGCGGACATTTGGCAATTTATTCACATTGGGTTAGATTTTCAAAGGGTTACGCGCCGAGCATAGGCTCGGCGGCGCGGGCAAGCCCCGGGATGCGCATATGTCCCGGGGCTTTGAAAAAGCGGATGTGCTGGAGGTTCGTGCGCCGGCAACTGGCCGGCGCGCGCAAGATACGCCTGCAAGAGGCCGGCGTAAAAGATAAAATAAGGTAGGGGGGTATTTAGGTAGGGTTGGGGGGGGTTAGATAGGGGAAGGGAGGGGAAGGTGCGGCCTTGGAGGGAACGGGGAACGCCATCGGGGCTCCCCTCGGGCTCGGCGCGCGCAAGGTGCAAAAGTGTGCACCCCCTTGCGTGCGCTGACCCTGGGTATTATACCATGCGCGCGGCAGCGCGTGCATGGTATAAAATCGGGTGTACATTTGTGCGCGCCGGGTAGCGCGCACAAATGTACCCCGTGTGCGTAATATTAAAAATCTGCCCCATTCTTTTTCACCAGCTTATTACCTTGCATAATTGATATCGGACTCCTCTGTTGTCTGGGTGAACTGGGGGGGCGTGCAGCGCGAAGAACTAGGAGGGTCTCGATGACCTGGAGAAGGACCGGGGAGACTGGCGGAGGTTTCGGCAAAGTGGTGATTTCAACTGCGCGCGCAGGTTTCACAATATATCAACTTCCGCACGTAAAACAGGGTTTTATGAGGGCAAGTCATAGTTTTGTTTGGGTTTTTTTGCATGTAAAACATGCGTGCTTTTGTTTTTAAAATAGGTGGGGAAAGTCTGTGCTTTCAATGCATTGCAGATATTTGCATGTAAGGAGGCGTGCGCATATTTTATAATCTGCGGGAACCTGATACACCCAGTTATAAAATAGCGTAGTAGATCTCGGTAGGTGTATGGAGCTACATGGCGTTGTTTGAAAGTTACCCTCATACTTTTTAAAATTAAAGGTATGCAATTAAATCCCAACCCCTTCCCGCAGACTGCCTATTTTTTTGTGCGCAAAAAAAGTATGCGTGAAACCTAGTTACGTGCAAACGTTTATGTCCAGGACACCCACACAGTTTTTCAATGAGCCATTTACGAGCATAAGCCCGTGTTTTGTGCACAGAAATGACTTTGCAAATTCACCCCACAATAAAATAACATTTAACAACAACAACAAAAAATAAATACAGAGCTATCTAAAATCTCCAAGAATATGACTGAAAAGGTTAAAATCAAAACATCAACACCAATAGCTTTTGGAAACAGCAAGAAGTGGGTGTCTTCTCTGATCACATCTTCAGAAGCCATCTTTTCTCTTTTGTGTTTGGGCAATTCAGTGAAATTCCCCAGTGGAGCATAAACTTTCTGCCCAGCAGGCAAAGCTGCAAATAAAATCCAATTAAAAGCTATTATACTAACGTGAGCAGCCACTGAGAATAATAATAATAAAAAGAAAAAAGAAAACAAGACATTGAAAAAGGCCAAAATGAGTTGATTTCCCAGGGCCTAATAAATCCCCATTAGAGCTGGTTGCTGCAGTGACACCAGAAACACTCGCACTGCGCCCCCCGATTAGAATCTGCAAGAGAGAGATAAAAGGTTTATCTAGGAGACAGGGGGCTGCTCGATGCCCTGAAAGACAACACGCCTGGATGTTTGTCTAAAGCTTCACGCTTTTGTCATTGTATTGCTACTGAAAAAAAAAAAAAAAAAAAAGCACAGGCTGGTCTATCGAGTCCCATTCGTATTCATCAGGTAAACGAAAGCTATCCGTGCTACTGTGGTAAATGGTTGCTTTTATTTCTTTTATACATATATGCATTAACTAAAAGAAAAGGCGCATCTTACTGAGCCTGCAGTGCATAGGAAAGGGAGCCCGGATGAATGATGGAGAAGTCTGAGATAGGCAGGAATCCAATCTCCGCCCCTTGTGGCTTGCTGTCGGGCATTTGGGCTGATATTCTAGCGGCTGTGAAGCCTGCCAGCCCAGAACGTGTGCGGTGGGCCCAGAACCCTTTGCGGGATTCGTAAGCCGCTCGTGCTCTGGTTGCGCCACGCGGTGATTGCGCCGTTTGACGCCGGCGCGGAGAAGAACGCAATCCTGACCATCACAAAAGCAGTGTTAAAATGGATAATCCCAACATATACAGAGCATACTGGTAATCTGAAGGTGTAATTTTAGGAAATGTTTTTAAATCCCTGAGTAAGCCATTTGGCAACCAAAATCAATAATGAATAATCAATGCCATCATTATTGGGCTTGTTAGTTTTCCCAATTAATTTAATTAAGGAACAAAAACCGTATAAAAGTGTAGTGTATGCCATATTACATAATAGCAAACAAAAAATATATATGTATACATATGTCCATAATAAATGTTTGTATCTATATGTGGTTAAAATAATACACAAGGAAACCCAATGAATTACTGTAATGCCATTAAAAATGTGGACTGCTAGTATACAGTAAGTTTGTGCAAAGCATCACCAGTCCTTCAAAGAGGAGTCATTACACATAAAGGAGCCCTCAGGGGATGGGCATTCACGAACATTCATGGAAGTGCCACTGTGATAATCACGGACCCAAGAGTCTCTTGCCAGATTTGTCATTCATTTTAGTTAAATATGTAAATAAGACTTGCCAGCGACGTACTGATAAAACGTTCTGAGTAGGTGCAGTTTATCTGCCGAGGAAGAGCTGCTTTCCACGGGTTCCTCGCAATGCCGGCGCGGCTGTGTTCCAGCATGCGCAGCGCTTTCCCTGGGGCAGGGCGCGATCTACCTGTTAAATGCCCCCCCCCCCCCCCCAGGTGGGGAGTGCGTGTTGGGGGTCAGGGAGGAGAGAAGGCATCTCCCTCTGGAAATGTGCCAGGCTGAAAGGGGCGCTTCCTCTTTCATCCCGGTGGCACTTTCTGGAGTGGGTAACGTCCCATTCTCCTCGCTCCCTTAAAGGCGCAGGAGTGGGCTGAGGGCACTTCCGTATTACAGCCCCAACGCTGCTGGTCTGTGAGTCCCTTATCCTTTAAGTGCTCTGCAGCTCAGAATAAGCCCCCTGAGAAGGAGGAGGAGGAGGAGAATCATTCCGACACCCCAAAGGCAGCTATCCGGGCCTGTTCTGAGGAACTGCGAATAGGGGGAGGGGAGGGCGCTCTCTTCCCCTCTCAGCTTGTCTTCCAGGGTTGAGGGAGCGCCACCCTCCCCTCCTTCCCCACCTGGTCTTTGGCGTCAAAGCCAATGCTGTTCCTGCGATGCCTCCACCCCTCCCTTCGGATGCTGCCTGTAGGCCAACGCAGATAGCTGAGGTGGAGCCACACACACCGCCCACTGATGCAGCCTGCAAGCGGAAGTACCGGTCCTTCTGTTCCCTCACCCTTTGCGTTTAAGCTGCTCCTGCAGCCCCTTTCCCTCCTGCCACTGGTCAAACTCCTGATAGGAACCACTGGTTACCAACTGAGTATAGAATCAAACATAAAACATGATGTACGATTCACAAGATTATACATGGAGACAAAACAGACTGGGCTGAACTCAATCATCAAACTTCATGTACCTCAACGAGAACTAAGGTCAGCAAATGAAGGGTTACTTTCAGTGCCTACTGTTAGATCTGCTCACCTTAGCGAAGTGAGGGTCCGGGCCATCTCGATGGCAGGGCCAAAACTCTGGAATAGTCTGCCATTGGATCTCAGAGTGCAGGATAACCTGGAGAAATTCAAGAAAGACCTAAAAAGCATGGTGCTTTCAGCAAGCATATGGAATCGATGCCAAAGAGGATAGCTGAGGCAGAAGCTGTCGGAGGGACTCATATCTACTATCTTAACTATACTTTATCTATTTTAATGTGTAGATTTTAACTATCTTGCTATTATTTTTATTGAATTTTATTGTATTTATTTCTGTTTCTAACTATTATATAATTTTTACTATGTAAACCGTAAAGATAGAATCTTCTGTTCTGTGTATCGGTTTATAAGAATTGAATAAATAAAATAAATAATGGGAGGGAGCGGAGTTGAAAGTGGCAGGAACAGGTTAGAAGTGCCAGACTATTTGCGCTGACCAGGCTCAGAGGAAGGAGGGGGTGGGGGGGATCAGTGGAAGGTGAGGGAGGGGGTAGGTGATGAAGAGTCCCAGGAGGCAGGAAGAGGGAGCTTGAAGCTTCAAGGGCAGAGTAGGAACTCAGGGACTGAGTGGGAGAAGATGAGAGCATGGATGCAAGGATTGGCTGGGGGGGGAGGGGGGAAGTTGGGATTGAATGGGGACTCAGATTGGATTGGGGGAAGGAGTGAGAATGGAGACTCAAGGATTGGGTACTGAGAGATTGGGTGGGAAATGAGAGATCTGGCAGGGATGGAGAGAAGAAATAGCGATCTAAAAGGGGGGGGGGGAGGAGCTGGAGGACTGGAGAAGAGGTGCGATGCAGAAGAACTCTTCAGGTTAGAAATAGGGGAGGAAGGGGTAAAGGAAAGGGGGATTGGAGGCAGGGAAGGGAGAGAGAGAGAGAGAAGGAAAGAGCTGGGGCTTGCAAAAGGATAAAAGGAAGAGGAAAGTAGATGAGGACCGGGAGGAGGCGGGTACAGAGGGTGGATATGGGATTCTAGGGAATAAATGAAAGACAAAAGGCAGAACTAGGAGGCCAGGGAAGGAGTGAGAGATGGGAGGAATAAGTGGGATGGGGAAGAATTGAGTGATGGAGGGAATGAAGACTGAGCAGGACAATCTGTAGGTGGGGAGGGGTAATGAAGGATGCATGACGAAGAAGTGGATGATGATAAGGGAGAGGTAAAGAAATGGTGATGAGGATGGGAGAGCATGAGATGGGCAACTGGAGAGGATGGAAGAGCTTGAACAGAGACGAGAGTGAGTATAAATGGTTAGAGAGAAACAATCAGCACGGGGATGATTGGGAGGAGGGGCTGTTGAGATAACAAGAAAGGAGGCAGATAGTTGATGATTAGTAAGGGAAGAAACCCTGTCAGGAGGAGATGGGGGATTTAGAGTTAGCAATGGAGGGGAGAATTGGGAAGGTGAAGGGTTGGAACAGGGAGAACTAGAGCATGAGTGGGAAAAAAAAAGATGAAATCTAGTTATAAGTGGATAGAGAGGCACAGATAGAGAAAAATAAGATCAAAGGGAAAGATCATTGCTGGAGAGATGAGGGGAGGAAGGGAAGGAGACAGGAGGAGAGAGAAGAAGCAGAAAATGGAAAGGAGACCCTGGAAAAGGAGGAAAATGGAAAAAGAGACCAGAACCAACCCAATTATAAAATTAAAATGACCAGACAACAAAAGGTAGAAAAGAAATATTCTGTTTTTAGTTTAATTATTGAATATGCCAACTTTGGGAATGTTATCTCGGATTCCTTTGTTTTATGCACATTGCACAGTACAGGTAAAAGTATATTTCTGTTTCTATTTCTATAGTGTTTCATAAGAACACAAGCATTGCCATACTGGGTCAGACCAAAGGTCCATCAAGCCCAGTATCCTGTTTCCTACAGTGGCCAATCCAAGTCACAAGTACCCGACAAGTACCCAAACATTTAATAAATCTCAAACTACTATTGCTTAATAATTAATGGCAGTTTATGGATTTTTCCTCTAGGAGCTTATCCAAACCTTTTTTAAACACAGCTACACTAATTGCTGTAACTACATCCTCTGGCAATGAATTCCAGAGCTTAACTATGCACTGAGTGAAAAGATTTTTCTTTGATTTGTTTTAAATGAGCTACTTGCAAACTTCATGGGGTGTCCCCTAGTCCTTCTATTATCTGAAAGAGTAAATAACCAATGTACATTAACTTATTCAACTCCTTTCATTATTTTGTAGATGTTTATCATATCCCCCATCAATTGTCTCTTCTCCAAACTGAACAGCCCTAACTTCCTAGCCTTTCCTCATAGGGGAGCTGTTCCATCCCCTTTATCATTTTGGTCGCCCTTCTCTGCACTTTCTCCAGTGCATCTATATCTTTTTTTGAGATGCAGCAACCAGAATTGCACACAGTACTCAAGGTGCGGTCTCACCATGGAGCGATATAGAGGCATTATGACATCCATCATTTTATTTGCCATACCCTTCTTAATAATTTCTGTTTGCTTTTTTGATCACCATAGCACACTGGGCCAATGATTTCAATGTATTATCCACTATGACATCTAGATCTCTTTCCTGGGTGATAATTCCTAAGATAGAATCTAACATTATGTAACTATAGCAATGGCTATGTTCCCCTATATGCATCATTTTGCCCTTGTCCACATTAAATTTCATCTGCCATTTGGAAGCCCAATCTTCCAGTCTCACAAGAGGTTTGTGATAAATTGCAGAAAGACCTTGTGAGACTGGAAAATTGGGCATCCATATGGCAGATGAAATTTAATGTGGATAAGTGCAAGGTGATGAATATAGGGAAAAATAACCCCTGCTATAGTTACACAATGTTAGGTTCCATATTAGGAGCTACCACCCAAGAAAGAGATCTAGGCGTCAGAGTGGATAACACATTGAAATTGTCGGTTCAGTGAGCTGCGGGAGTCAAAAAAGCAAACAGAATGTTAGGAATTATTAGGAAGGGAATGGCGAATAAAATGGAAAATGTCATAATGCCTCTGTATCGCTCCATGGTGAGATTGCACCTTGAATACTGTGTTCAATTCTGGTCGCCGCATCTCAAAAAAGGTATAGTTGTGATGGAGAAGGTACAGAGAAGGGCGACCAAAATGATAAAGGGGATGGAACAGTTCCCCTATGAGGAAAAACTAAAGAGGTTAGGACTTTTCAGCTTGGAGGAGAGGCGGCTGAGGGGGGATATGATGGAGGTCTATAAAATCATGAGAGGTCTAGAACGGGTAGATGTGAATCGGTTATTTACTCTTTCGGATAATAGAAAGACTAGGGGGCACTCCATGAAGTTAGAATGTGGCACATTTAAAACTAATCGGAGAAAATTCTTTTTCACCCAACGCACAATTAAACTCTGGAATTTGTTGCCAGAGGATGTAGTTAGTGCAGTTAGAATAGCTGGGTTTAAAAAAGGATTGGATAAGTTCTTGAAGAAGTCCATTACCTGCTATTAATTAAGTTGACTTAGAAAATAGCTTCTGCTATTACTAGAATCAGTAGCATGGAATAGACTTAGTGTTTGGGTATTTGCCAGGTTCTTATGGCCTGGATTGGCCATTGTTGGAAACAGGATTCTGGGCTTGATGGACCCTTGGTCTGACCCAGTATGGAAAGTCTTATGTTCTTATGGTCCTCCTGTAATTTATCACATGCCACTTGAGATTTAAGTTCTCTGAATAATTTTGTGTCATCTGCAAATTTGATCACCTCACTCATCGTATTCCTTTCCAGATCATTTATAAATATATTAAAAAGTACCGGTCCAAGTACAGATCCCTGAGGCACTCCACTGTTTACCCTTTTCCACTGAGAAAATTGACCATTTAATCCTACTCTCTGTTTCCTGTCTTTTTTTTTTTTTTTTTTTTTTTTTAATTCTTTCTTTATTATAATTTTACAAGAAAACACAGAACATGAGAAAACATGATAACATAGTGGAAAACATTAGCCACTAAGTTTCCACTATGTTCTAATGGTTTCCATTATGTGTTTCCTGTCTTTTAACCAGTTTGTCATCCATGAAAGGACATCACCTCCTATCCTATGACTTTTTAGTTTTCTTAGAAGCCTCTCATGCGGGAATTTGTCAAATTCCTTCTGAAAATCCAAATACACCACATCTATCAGTTCACCTTTGTCCACATATTTATTTACCCCTTTAAGGAGATTTTTGAGGCAAGACTTCCTTTGGGTAAATCCATGCTGGTTGCATCCCATTAAACTATCTAAATGTTTTGTGATTTTATTCTTTATAACAGTTTCCACGATTTTTCCTGGCACTGAACTCAGGCTCACCGGTCTAAAGTTTCCTGGATCGCCCCTGGAGCCTTTCTTAAATATTGGGGTTACATTGGCCACCCACCAGTCTTCAGGCAAAAATGGATGATTTTAATGATAGGTTACAAGTTAACTGAAATAGGTCTGAAATTTCATTTTTTAGTTCTTTCAGAACCCTGGGGTGTATGCCATCCGGTCCAGGTGATTTACTACTCTTCGGTTTGTCAATCAGACACTTCATGTAGTCTGGTTTATTGGGCTTTCCAATTTTTTTTTGTATGCTTATATCTCTAATTTGTGGCCAGGGTCTGTCTGTGTTCTTTGTGTGTGACTGAGGTGAGAGATTCTGTTAACGTGTGGTTTCTGTGGCAGTCAAGATTGTTTTATTTTCTGGATAGGAAATGCATTGCTGTCCTTTCATAGATAGGGTTGTTGCAATTTGAGTCCTGGGAGTTAGTGCTGTTATGGTATGGCAGGCTCACTATACTGTATATTTATTTATTTGATTTATATTCAAAGTAAATTACTTCAGGTACATTAGTTATTTCCCTTTCTCTAAAGGGTTTGCAATCTAAGGGCCTGGTTTACTAAGGATTTTCCCCCATTCTGTGTCTAACAGGAAAAATGCTTAGTAAACGAAGCCCTAAAATTGTAACTGGGGAAATGGAGGGTAAAGTGATTGGCTGCCCTAGTTCTCAGCCCACTGCTCTACCACTAGGCTACTCCTGTCTGAGTGACTTTTCTAGGGCTTTTAATTCCCAGAGTGTCTGGTAGTACATCTGCTTTGGATTACCGCACCCCAAATGCATGACTCTGAGCTTCTTGGCATTGAATCCCAGCTGCATCTCATTCTATCTATTCCTTCAGGGGTGTCCCCACTGTTGTAGATCTTAGTGTCATCTGCAAAAAGAAAAGCATTTCCCTCCAACCCCTCTGCAATATCGCTCCCAAAGATATTGAAGAGAGCTGGCCCTAGGACTGATCTTTGAGGCACTTCACTTATCACTCTCCTCTCCTCAGAGGGACTTCCATTGACCACCCCTCAGTCGCCTGCAAGTCAACCAATTTGTCAATCCGTTCTGCCTGCCAAGTAGGTGTGTTGGTACACTCATCGAGGGTGCCAGTTTTTGGACAATCGATTTACGTGCTAAAATTGCCGTCCATCCTCCTAAATGGCTTGAAAAACTTTCCTCCAAGAGCAATTGTTCTACTGAGTTTGTAATCCAGAGTTCTAGTGGACATCTTTGGGTAGAGGCATCGTTATTCTTTGAATCATCTGGTGTTATTATGCAAATAAGATATTATAATTACAGCTCAGGATGTGTTTGTTTTTTTTCCTGAATGGACTTTGTTAGATGTCGATCGTTCTACTGTGTGGAGGTCAGCTCCAGGTAAAATAATTCTAAGTTCTCCATTCTACTGTGCGCACTTTCGGAATGAACTGTAATGAACATTGTGCATCAGTTGGGCCGGGGCGCTGTTCACCGTAACCTTCAATAGTACCTTTTCTATTGGCACCGGCATTAAATCACAGACTCTGTCAAGTGAAGACGGTTTTGTGTCCGGATCAAAGAATGGCCTCTGAGACATACAAGTCAGATAAAGCATTCTTAAAAAAAAAACCAGTCAGATGCTGAATTGTCACACAAAAAGTAAAAAAAAGTCCCAAAGGCAGCACTTGCGCCACCTTTACTGGGTCAGATACGCGCCCTGCTTACCTTAGCAAAAAAGCACTAGAAGAAAATGGTAAGACTAGAAAAATCTGGGCGTCAGCAAAACTTGCCTTGCTTTCATGAGGGCACCCGCTAGACATGGAGTGCCGGGCCATCATTTGTATCAGCCGACACAGCAGATTCCCCGATTGTGCCCAGGAACATTTCTCTGTTCTCATACGGGCGTCTCTAGACACTGTCAGCAGTTGCAGTTTCAAGTTAAGCTGGAATCGGTTTGTAGTAAAGTTGTGCTTTTAAGGTTTAGAAGGAAATGACTCAAGTTTAATTCTCATGGTCAGGTCTTAGGAGCAAAATTACTGCCACCTAATGACTCAAGTGTGCGATAGAATAATGTTCAGATCCTGTCGGGGAACCTGAGTATTGGGTACAGCCTCTATTGTAACAGATAGATCGGCCTTTCTCGCTACCCATTCCCTTTGATGCAGCAAATATTGGAGTCCCAGCACATTTTTCCTTCACCTGAAATTTAAACAGAACTATTGAAAGCTTCCCTTTTCACTTTTGAAATTGATTTCGTTCCAGGCAGCAGCAAAAGATTGTGGGCCGTGCCAAAAACCCATTCCCAACCAAGGTAAATCAGGGTTCTGCTGGGCTGATCTGAACCAGAACCCCCGCGAAGGCACAGGAGAGTAGGAACGGAGGTGGACCCAACAAGTGGAGGGTTTCTACAAAGAGGGAGGTGGGCAGGGCTGAGATACAACTTTGATACCTTTCCACTAAAATCTGTAAAATAAATCCAAGAAATACAAATGTGCTTCGGCAAAAATGATGGGAGAGGTTGGAATAATCTGAACGGAAGTTGTTAAGAGACAGAAAAGTTGATTTCCTGAAGGATCTTTCTAGTGCTGCCCTGAAAAGATGCAGTAAAAAGTTCTTAATACCATTTTTATCATTTCCACAGCGCTTCTAGCTCTACAGTCAAAGAAATCAAAGTTATTCTATTTAGTCACTTTTTCAGTCATTAAATATCAGCAGGTCCATTAAGAATGTGCATTTGTTTAAAACAAATGTGTAAAGTGCAACAAATAAGGCCATTTTTGATTCGTTCTGAATGGATCATTTTCATTTTTGTGCATTTTTTTAAAAAATGTGCCTGGTCCCAAGGCCTAGTTGCATTGCCAGGGCCTGGCCCCATCACTGAGGCCTGATCTGAGGCCTGGTTCTGTTGCCCAGGCATAGGCCTAGATCTAAGCCCATGCCAGGGCCCAGCCCGAAGCCTGATCCCATTGCTTAGGCCTAGGCACAGTGCCAGACCTGGTTCTAAAGACCTGGTCCCACTACCACGGCTTAAGCTTGGAAGCCTAGGACCAGGCCTTCTTCTGTTCATGATGTTCCAAAAATAACATTAATCACTTGAAGAATTCACTGGGGTGTTTTCACTGCAGCCCCTTCTTCCAGAGCATATGGTGCCATTTTGAATTAAGAACCTACATTTCAATGGTTGTACATCAAAATGATGCCTTCTGCTCTAGAGGAAGGCTCCACGGTGATGTGACTCCAGCGTTTCCTTCAGTTGGATAGCATCATTTTTCGAAAATTTCAGATGGAAGAAGACATTTGTTCTCTTGGTTCTATGCCTCCGTGTGGGGCCTAGGCCTTGAGGATAAGACCAGGGCTCAATGTCAAGGCCTGGTCTTGCCAAAGGCCTAGTTTTTGGAGGGGGGGTTGTAGTTCTTTTTTTTATTTGTTTTCTTTTGAGGGGTTTTTTTTTTTTTAATTTTATTTGGTTTGGCAAATGAACCAACCCCCCAAAAAAATTAAACAAACTGAATTATGACAGAAAAAAAATCCTCTTGAAAAAAAAAAAATCTTAACCAAACCAAAAATTTTGGGGATGCACATCACTAAGGTCCATTAATTTCATTATTATTTATTTAATGAGATAATTTCTCTATTATGTTGTTAGAGCATGTATTTTCCTGATAGCTCCCAGGAAACAAACTACAAATGTTACATGGAAACAGAGAAACATGAGTGCAGAAAAAGACCCTGTGACCGATTCAGACTGCCCATCCATCCAATTAATTTAGCATCACGTCCTTAGAGATCCCCTGTATTTATTATCCCATGCTTTCTTGAATTTACAATAAGCGATCGATCACATAATTCATACATGTTACTCTCCAACAACGTGCACTACCACAGTCAGCCTTTATACAGTGTGTGTATAAGCTGCAATGTGGGTCATTATCTATATTGCCGTAATTCGTGGTAATGTGACCAATCACACCTATGCTTACTCTACAGGTATAATGAAATGACAGCTGGAACCTACAAAGACAAATTGATCATAAGTTCACTTAAAACAGTCTTTAAACCCAGACAGGGTATGCTTGTCTCATAGATTTATTTGGGGGGGGGGGGAAGGGAACTACTGAATGATTTTGGCGCCACAGGACACAGCACAAAGAAGCCCCATAATATTCCTACCAACAGATGATTTGGGACCTTGAATACAGAGGGGCCTAAGTTACTTACAAGTAAAATGAGACAACGCACTCCATGTTAAGAAGAAGATCCTGCAGTTTCATTTTCATGGTGGGAGGCACATTCAGGCGATGCAGACTACGTCCAGCTAAAAGCTCGCTATTGTAATGAAAGAGGAGTGCGTTCAGTAGCGAGTTGGTAAGGTCATGCCTGATGTTATCTACATGGATTGTAATAAAATCAGATGATGTCATGAGTTGAACCTCTGTTCTCTGTTGAGTCCAATTTCATTGTTTTCTGGATCAGCATAGGATTTGCGGGGCTCAGCAGCTAAAAATGTAGCTTCAAAATAAGGCATTGGCGTTCTTCTTTAACAAAATCAACAAACCACACATAGACTGATATTTTGCCTCTGAGCGGCTCGGCTAGTTAGCCAGATAAATATATCTGGTTAACTAGCAGGGTATATTCAGCAGTAGTTGCTAAATGGCTTTTGAATATCGACCTCTAAATGGCCTTCACAGTTTCACTTACATAAGAACATAAGAAATTGCCATGCTGGTTCAGACCAAGGGTCCATCAAGCCCAGCATCCTGTTTCCAGCAGAGGCCAAACCAGGCCACAAGAACCTGGCAATTACCCAAACACCAAGAAGATCCCATGCTACTGATGCAATTAATAGCAGTGGCTATTTCCTAAGTCAACGTGATTAATAGCAGTTAATAGACTTCTCCTTCAAGAACGTATTCAAACCTTTTTTGAGCCCAGCTACACTAACTGCTCTAACCACATCATCTGGCAACAAACTCCAGAGCTTTATTGTGCGTTAAGTGAAAAAGAATTTTCTCCGATTAGTCTTAAATGTGCTACTTGCTAACTTCATGGAATGCCCCCTAGTCCTTCTATTATTCGAAAGTGTAAATAACCAAGTCACATCTACCCATTCAAGGCCTCTCATGATCTTAAAGACCTCTATCATATCCCCCCTCAGCCATCTCTTCTCCAAGCTGAACAACCCTAACCTCTTCAGCCTTTCCTCATAGGGGATCTGTTTCATCCACTTTATCATTTTGGTTGCCCTTCTTTGTACCTTCTCCATCGCAACTATATCTTTTTTGAGATGCGGCGACCAGAATTGTACACAGAATTCAAGGTACGGTCTCACCATGGAGTGATATAGAGGCATTATGACATTTTCCGTTTTATTAACCATTCTCTTCCTAATAATTTCTAACATTCTGTTTGCTTTTTTGACTGCCGCAGCACACTGAGCTGACGATTTTATCCACTACGATGCCTAGATCTTTTTCTTGGTTGGTAGCTCCTAATATGGAACCTAACATCGTGTAACTACAGCAAGAGTTATTTTTCCCTATATGCAACACCTTGCACTTGTCCACATTAAATTTCATCTGCCATTTGGATGCCCAATCTTCCAGTCTTGCAAGGTCCTCCTGTAATGTATCACAGTCTGCTTATGATTTAACTACTCTGAATAATTTTGTATCATTTGCAAATTTGATAACCTCACTCGTCGTATTCCTTTCCAGATCATTTATATATATATATATTGAAAAGCACCAGTCCAAGTACAGATCCCTGAGGCACTCCACTGTTTACCCTTTTCCACTGAGAAAATTGACCATTTAGTCCTACTCTCTGTTTCCTGTCTTTTAACCAGTTTGTAATCCAGGAAAGGACATCGCCTCCTATCCCATGACTTTTTAGTTTTCTTAGAAGCCTCTCATGAGGGACTTTGTCAAACGCCTTCTGAAAATCCAAATACACTTGTTAGGAATCTGTTAGGAAAGCTCTGTGTTAGAGCTGGGAGTTAGCAATCTGTTATATCTGCTGTTAGTTAGACTGCGGAGTAGCAATCTGTTCTTATAGGCTCCTATAGAAGGAGGAGTCCGCAATCTGATATAGTTGTGGGTGGATCCCTGGGCCGGTGGCAGATGACCACACCCCCGGGAGGATATCCCGAGAGGGACCACCGGGAGACAGACACACATTAGTTCTTTTATTAAACAGGTTTTTGAAACCACCAGAGGTGGCAGTAGTGAGCTGATATGCCCGGCAGGGCTGTAGACCCTCAGGTACTGGAACAGCGATCCAAAATGGCTGAGCTGTTGAGAAACTGTAGAAAGTGAGTAGGTAGAGTAGGCAGAGTTCATGAACAGAACTAGATGACAAAACTCACAGAAGGTCTCAAGGAAGCTCAGGTGCTGGAAAGGTTTAGGCCCTCGAGGAACGAGTACCTGGTTCCAGGGAAAGCTCTGAGAGAGCGATGGTAACTCACAATTGTTTGTAGCAGCGATATCTTCCAGGCAGTAGAGAATCTTCAGAGTGTCCAGGAACATGGGCCCTCGAGGAGCGAGTACCGGTTCCTATTTGTAATCTGAAAGAAAAGAAAAAGAGCGAGGCCCCCGAGAAGCGGGTACCCCTGGTAAGTCAGAGGAGACAGAGTAGCTTGGGGGGAGTAGTCCGTAGGTAGCGAGACACAATCCCATACCCAACCCCTTGCTAGCTCAATTAGATAGTGAAAATAGAGACCTTTAAATATTGGAAGCGGATGACGTCATCTCAAGGGGACACCCCTGAGGTTCGCGCTCTTGCTGGTACTTCAATCATAGCGTGCACGCGCCCTAGGTCTTCAGGCAACATGGTGGATCTGCAACATCGAGCCGGTCCAGGGATGCCGGAGGGAGACAGCATGGAGACGCTGCGGCAGCCAGCTGTCCATCAGACCCAGAGGGAGTCGCCACAGAGGTAAAGAGGGCGGAGTGAGGATGTCGAGCAGCGACGGTCGCAACAACACTACATCTATCGGTTCACCTTTATCCACATGTTTATTAACCCCATCAAAAAAATGAAACAGGTTTGTTAGGCAAGACTTCCCTTGGGTAAATCCATGTTGACTGTGTTCCATTAAACCATGTCTTTCTATATGCTCTACAATTTTGATCTTGAGAATAGTTTCTACTATTTTTCCCGGCACTGAAGTCAGGTTCACTGGTCTATAGTTGCCCAGATCGCCCCTGGAGCATATTTTTTAATATTGGGGTTACATTGGCCATCCTCCAGTTTTCAGGTACAATGGATGATTTTAATGATAGATTAAAAATTGTAACTAATAGATCAGAAATTTCATTTTTGAGTTTCTTCAGAACCCTAGGATGCATACCATCCGGTCCAGGTGATTTGTTACTCTTTAGTTTGTCAATCTGGCCTACTACGTCTTCCAGGTTCACAGTGATTTCGTTCAGTTCGTCTGACTCATCACCCCTGAAAACCATCTCCGGAACTGGTATCTCCCCAACATCCTCATTAGTAAACACGGAGGCAAAGAATTCATTTAGTCTTTCTGCAATGGCCTTATCTTCCCTAAGAGCCCCTTTAACCCCTCGGTCATCTAATGGTCCAACCGACTCCCTCACAGGTTTCTTTCTTCTGATATATTTAAAAAAGTGAGATGCTTACTTATTTAAAAATGGTTTCATTAGCACAAGGTTGAAACCTGTGAGCACTAATGCTCTGCCAGCCACTTTTATTTATGCATTACCATGTCTACAAAATAGGTGCGTGCACTTTTAAGAGTTATGTGCCCAAAAAATGTGGAATGGCTTAATCTTCTGGTTTGAATCTGCATATATGTGACTGATTTATTTAGATAATCAGTCAGTTTTGATCTGGTTTGAATCCGATTCAAATACAAGGCATTCAAGATTTCATTGGATGATGTGATCCTTTCATTACTTTCGATATGTGTTACTCTATGAATATATTGATTCCAAATTGGATCAAAGAGTCAAAGATGGGGATTTAAGTGGAAACCCAAATAGTGTGGGTGTATGTATTCCTGTTTGTTTGATGGGTGTCTCTTTCTTCTGCTAAAATCTGTTTCTTGCCAGATTAATACCACAGGTCCAATCCTTTGTGATAGCAGAATTTTACTCCTCAGCTGGCACAGCTTCCTTTTAACAGCCCAAAAGGGTCCTTTTCATGGCACACTGCCAAGCTTCCTAACACCCCACGCAGCTACCCTTTCCAGCCTTCCTGTCTAGATATTCCCTGGCAGCATGACAACTCTTGAGTCCAGCAAGCCCTGTTGGGTTCGCTCATGTCCTTGCCCATTGTTTCCAGGGCACTACTACCCTGGCAGCTTCATGGCCTCTGTGTCTCGGGCTTTTTCCATACCAGCCATCTCTTTTTGCCATCTCTCTCTCTCTCTCAACTTCTTAATTAATTGCAGCTGGATTTCCAAGTCCTGACACCCTGGGACTCCCACTCTCCACAGCCCCGGTTTTGAGGCAGTCTCCTCTCCATTCTTCCTTTTCTTGCAGCTGGATACCAGGGAAAAAATGTACTTTCCCTTACAGTGTAGCAGAGACAAAATTGACCACTTAAACAACTGTATCACCAGTTTTTTTAAAAGAATAAAGTAATGTGATGAATGTTTTAGTCTACTTAAATACATAGAAATGAAGTTCAACAAGCACGTTCAACAAAATCCTTTTGTGACTTAGGTTTTCAGATCATAAGCTCAGCACAAAGGTAGCTAAATAGGATGCTGTTTGGATATGTAATTACATTGTAGGTTGCATGACACCATGAGGATTTGTTTTCCAAGCTGTAAAGAGATGTAAAGTAAAAAGACCGAGGAAGGTTGAAGGGCAATGAAGGACGTTGCATCGAGCCTCGTGCATATCCCAGAGCCCTTCACTGCTCGCATTCTGCTACTTTACGACTTTAATTAAAGAACAGGAATGGTGAACCCAACCCACAATTTATTTGTACATCGAAGAACACAGTGTGATTTCCGTGTTAGCCCACTTAAATGTGTAGAAGCAAAAGTCAACAAACCAGTTGCAGGTGATACCTTTTTCATTTGAGTCACAATAAATTTTTAACTAGCTCTCAAGAGCTATGCTTCCTTCGTCAAGTCAGTCTACAAAGGAAACCTTGCTCTTGAAAGCCAGTCAAAAGTGTATTCAGTTGACCCAATACAAAGATGTTTCTTGTAATATGTTAAGTAAGGGGCTGTCTATAAATGATGTCACATTCTGATGGAGGGAGGGGAGGGGGTTACCACTTTTTGTGATGAAGGGGGGGCGGGGGGGAGTTCTAAGTTGAAAGGGGGTTTGGAGATTTGTGACGAAGTGTGATGAGAGGGAGGTTGCAGTTGATTTAATGCCAAAATAGTGTGATGTCATTTATGGATGTCCCCTAACCTTTATTTCTATGTACATTCAGATGTCATCATCCTTAGTTGATCTGATGATGGGAGTACAACTGTCGGAAGCCAGTCACCAATGTATTAACTTTGGCCAACAGAAAAGGGATCATCTACTACTCGTTTGTCGACCTGTTTTTCAGATCATTCAGTTTCCATTATGAATCCAAGCAAACCTTTGTGTATATGTAAAAATTTATTTTTATGTTTCCTTTGTTAACTAAGCTGTTTCATTGTATTCGACTAAGGAATTTTTTCCTGCTTTTTCTGTTTCACTGTAAACCGGCATGATTTGCATTTAATGCAAGAATGTCGGTATATAAAAGTTAAAAATAAATAAATAAATAAATAAATCAGAGTGCTAATTTTTATCAAACCAATCCCATTCAGGCAGTAGAGGGATACAGGTCAAGCATGAAGATAGCCTGGAAATCCTTGCAAGGAAATAAAAGAAGGATCATTTTAATACACAGTTGTGGGCGTACTGAAAGCTGTGCAATCTGAATTCCAAACAAGCAGGCAAAGAATGCAGAGGTATGGCTTCAGGAATGCTTTCCAATATAGATTTGTAGAAGGGGGTGTGGGGTTGTTACAGTACATTCTCAGTATATGTTACACTTGGTTATTGTTTGGGTTTTTTTTCCAATTCTACCAACATGTTCACCAGTTTTCAAAGTGAATTTATGTACATATGTTTGCTTTGAAAATTATCCTAGCAAAACTATCCACACACAATGGGTGTGTGAGCTGTGCATGTGTGTGTATGTGTGTGGGTTGGGAGTGTGACTGTGAGGGTTGGGGTTTGTATGTGCGAGGTGGTGCCTGTGGGAATGGGTGAAGGGTTGTGTGTGCGTGAGGGGTGTGTAGACATGGCTGGGTGTTTATGTGTGCGAGGGGTTTGTGAAGGGAAAGGGTGTGTGGGGTATGTGTTAGTGTGGGGGCTAGATGTGGGTGTGTCAGTGTATGGGGCAGTGTATGGGATATGTGGGTGTTAAGGGTATATTGGGAAAGTGTGTGGAGGTGAGTGAAGAAACATGGCTGCATTAGGTGTGGGATGTGGGGACGGGTTTATAAGGGTGTGGGATGATGGTTTATAAGTTGGATGTGTGTGAAAGGCTTGTGTGCATGGATGTCTGGAGGTATGGGTGTGTATGTCGATGCTGGGGGTGTAAATGGTTGAATTTAGCTGTTGGGGTGTGTATGTATATGCTGGGAGTGTAAATGAGTGTATGTAGGTATTGGAGTATATGTTGGGGTGGATGTGTATGTTTGGGTAGGTTTGTTTATGGGGAGATAATATGTGAAAGGGGAGTTGTGATAGTTTGGATAGTTTTAGGGGGTAGGCACTATGTGTGTGTAGGTGGGGGCGTGTGGTTGCAAGGATGGGTTGTGTGTGTGTGTGTGTATGAGGATATGTGTTTGGGCTTGGGAAGCTGTGTCATTTACTGTATTTTCGCTGACTCTGTAGGGAGGAGGAGGAGGAGGATAATTGGAGTGGAGGAGCGCTGGTCCGCATTCTAACAAGTTTCCCAGTAGAAGGCAATGGGACTTTTCTTTGACGGCTCAGTACTCTTGACAATGCTGATCTGATGTGTCTGGTTTTCGGTCTTGTCGGAGATATTCATATTTTCTTCCTGCAGTCCAAATTTGGTGATTTTCCATTCCTTCATTAGAGAGTTGCTGGGCCCTTGGACAACCGGAAGAACATTGACCATCCCGTACGCTGGAAAGCCTAAAAAAAGATATAAAAACATGAGAGTTATATTGGTTAAAAAAAAGAAAATCAGAAGAGGCCTTGGAATAAAAACGGAAAGAGCAACTCTGGAACCAAAAAACTGGCAGGTGGATAATTTGAGGCATCTTAGCATGGCTATTTTAAGACCCTTGCCATTGTCCACTGCAGAATGTTTTGCAAGCTTGGTATTAAATTGACCGTGATGGTGTCATTGTGGATGATATCGGGTGTGTATTTTATATTAGGCAGTGCTGATATAACTAATTGTATCCCTAAATAGATTAGGACTGTGCTTTGTGTTGTAGTAAGAATACAGAGTTTTTATGAAAAGGGTTGGTAGCACGTGGAATTATACTGCAAGCGATCATAAAAGGCGCACGCAGGGAAAGAGATGTCTTCTTTTTGTCACACTGATTCCCTGCACAAATAAACGTTTTTAGATGAAGAATAAAATAAAAGTGCGAGTCTTTCTTCTTTCCACCCCACTGCATTTTTCCATTAGCAAAGAGCATTTTTCTGACTCATGTAAAGTGTGTAGAGGAAGGAGGCAGCCGGTTCTCTCTCTCTCTCTCATATCCTCTCCATGATAGACTTTAGGTATGAGTGAGTTTTATGACAGCCCCTGGAGGCAGGGGTGGGAGCTGAGGGGGTTTACCGCAGGGGTGAAGGGTCGTCAAAGACCTTCGTGCTTCCTCCTACTGCATCGCCCAGCTAAATCCAATACGGCCTACAAACCAGGGCTGGACCGGTCACTTTTTTTTTTTTTTTTTTGCTGGCTTTGATTTTCCTTTACCTTAAGTGGGACTAACCTGGCCGCCGCCCCTGCTTCGTGTCGGATTGAACGGAGCCCTCTTAAAGTGAATTTCCCTATGCCAGAAACAGGCCACCGTATCAGGAGCAAAGACTTCACCGTGTAGGGAGCAATTATCTCAGTAACTCAGCTAAGGTGCCGGGTACGACAGGGCTTTGGCACCTGCAGACCTGGAGGGCAATTTTCAAAAGAAAGCTACACGCCTAGTTTCCCACTTGAAAATCTGAATACGCAGGTGCCCGGTGACCAAAGTGCGCATGAGCTCTGAATCTCAGTTTTCCCTGGGTGCAGGAGAGATGCGCGCTCAAGGTTGAAAATTGTGTTGTGCGTGTGCACTTCACTCCCTCTCTCTTCCCTGAGCTGAATGCGCCTTCCCTTTTCAATGGGGCTGAAAGTGACCCCCCGAGGGCACTCTTTTGCCATTCTGCGAAGGCTCCGTTTTTAGAGAAGCCAGTTTATCCGGGTTAATCGCTATTTGCCCAGGTATGTGGCTTTGTTAATTTTTTCTCCTAATGAAAACATAGGGAAAAAAACCATATACTCTAGTGAGCCGACAGTATCGGTTTCAGCGCACTTTGTAATAACGCATTGATGGGATTTGGTTTTCCGGCACGAGCAGGGCAGAACGGCGGATGACAGGAAGAAAATGCTTCTTGCACTAGAAAATCCGATTTTTTTAAAACTAAGTCATTGCTCATTATTACTTGGTTCTTCGACATCACAAGTTTTATTTTATTCCTTCTTGACTGATGGGAAAGAAGAATGCTCACTCTCTGTCAGGAAAAGCCCCTAGAACAGAGTTTCCTTGTAAGAGGTCATCACAAGTCAATAATCAGACCTTCTTCCGCAACTTTTTCTGCCGTGCTCTACTCCTAGCACCGTGACGCCGCCTTGTGTTCACGAAACCGTGGCCCCTTAAACAGCATATCTCGGTTTTAGCTCTACCCCAGCAGAAAAGGGAGGTCAGCGATTCAGGTCAAGCTGGACTTTGGCAGAAGGGTTAATTACACCTGCTTCCACCCGAGATGTGGAATGGGGTATAAATCAGTACCCTGGATAGCTGCGCTTGTGCCCCTCCGGGTTATTAGATGTGTGTCACCGAGCAAGGTTCTGATCAAAGTCTGTGCAGAGACAGCCAGGGGTCGTGAGGCATGACTGAGGCCTAATTGCTAGAGCCTGCCTGCTGCAGGAAGTGTGCAATAAAAAGCTATTAACTGCCAACCTTCCTGGTCACTGGAGCGAATATATGAAGAAATTCTATTTATCAACAGCAGATTGGTCTGGAATCTGAATTTCATGCCATGAAACATGACAGGGAAGGTGATCAGAGCTTGACATAATGCCCCAATGAAAACACTAAAATGCTTAAGAGCCCCCTCCGCACCGGCTACTTCACTTGGCACCGTTATTAACAGGAATTGTGAACTCCTTCTAAACTATTCCTTTAATTGCTTAAACAAAGTAACATTTGCTTGAAAGTTTCCCTGCTGGCGTACCTTTACACTTCTCCCATTTCCGGCATCTACGGAAAGGACTCAGATATTTCTTTGTTTATTCGTTTGATTTAGATACTGTAAGAAGAAATATCCTTCTGCCTCACCACGGGACCTATTTACCAAGTGGGGTTAATGTGGCAACATCCGTTAAAGCACAGAATTTGCTGCTTAATGTGCCCCTACCACCGCAAGCATCACCGATATGGCAGATAAAATCGGGTGCGATGCCAAGAGGACAACCATGAGCTGGGTCATATACAAATGCATGGCAGGCTGCTCATTAATATTAAGATGGCTTAGCGTGGGTTGCGATAAATCTCACTGTACTCTGCAAGCCAAGCGCAAACATGTGACAGACTGACTGTGACCACCTAACTGTGGATGCATCTTCCCTCCGGAGGAAGAGATGGTAGATCAGAAGATGCAGGGAGAAGGGAAGTAGACGTGACGAGCAGAGAAGGAGAGGCTTAACAAAGAGAAGAGGAGGTAGGAGAGAGGAAGGTGGTGGGAGAATGGGAGGGAGTCCCCTCAACATCCTGGCTGACCTCACAGGCGTAGAGCGGTGTGGGGGACTCCGCCATCCTGAGTCCGGGTCCACAACATCTTTAGAGAATGGAGAGGTCCTCCCTATCCTTCCCGCTCCTGCTCACCACTCCTAGGGGAAAAGCCCATGTAGAGGTCCATGAAGGTAAAAGGTCACGCTGTAGAAGGGGTGAGCCATGGCGTATCGTGGAGCACTGCAAGAGAAGGTGTTGGGACAGGAAAGGATTTCTCTGCCAGAGGGTATCTCTCATACCAGCACCTCCAGCCACGACTGGAGGAGGGAGGACATGCGCTAACCAGATCTGGGTCACGGAGGAAAGGCTGAAAGCTGTCCTGGGACAGAAAGGGACTGAAGGCACAGTAGAGAGGTACGAGGCTGAGAAACCTGGCTCTTCACTGCCTGCGTGGCCTCCCCTACTGTGGTGCTTTCGGAGGGTTTTTTTGCTGTTCCTGGAATCCTACTCCCCTTATCGCTCTCAGGTTAGCCCTTTTAATCATGTAGTATCTCTCCTTAATGCCACTCTTCCAGCGATGAGTTTTTTTTTCTAAGTCACAGTAAATACCACAATACTTACTGTACAGTATTTTTTATTTATTTTATTTATTTATTTCTTTTATATACCGACGTTCGATCGAGATATCACATCGGTTTCCAGATAACTCAAAGAATAGGGTAGTAACAGCCCTATTTTACATTATAACATTGTAATAAAAATAATAAATTGTAACATTGTAATAAATATAACAAATTATACAAATTATAACAGGAATAACAGGATTACGTTGAACATTTGATGTAGTATATAACATATGTACATAAATGACTTGTTGATGAGGATATATTAAGGTTAGGTTGGCAGGGAGGGTTGAAGGGGGGAATGGGGGGGATAGGAGGGGGGAAGGTGGTGCAAGGGAGGGAAGATGGTGATGCGAGATGCTTGTGTAGGGGGGCGTGGTGTGTTGCAGTTGAATTTGGGTAGGTTACGTGTCAGGTGGGAATGCTTTTAGGAACAGCCATGTTTTGAGGTGTTTTTTGAAGACTTGCAATGAAGGTTCATTTCTGAGACAGGTGGGGAGGGAGTTCCATAAGGAGGGGCCCGCAATTGTTATGGCTCGTTTGCGGGTGACGTTGAGGTGTGCAGATTTGAGATTGGGTACGGCTAGGAGGCCAGTGTTGGTGGATCTGAGAGTTCTTTGAGTAGGGTAAGGTTGTATTCCGTTGTTTAGCCAGTTCATGTTGTTGTTGTTTATTTTTTTGTGCATGAGGGTGAGGGTTTTATACTGGATTCTTTGGGTAATGGGTAGCCAGTGGAGTTCTTTGAGAGTGGGTGTGATGTGTGAGGATTTTTTGTTGTTAGTGATGATTCTGGCGGCAGCGTTCTGTAGCACTTGGAGGGGTTTGATGTGAATTTCTGGTAGGCCAAGGAGGAGGGAGTTGCAGTAATCAAGTTTTGCGAAGATAATTGATTGAAGGACTGTTCGGAAATCGTGCTCTTGGAGAAGGGGTTTGAGTTTTTTTAGAGTCTGGAGTTTGAAGAATCCATCCTTGATTGTATTGGAGATGTGTCGTTTAAAGTTGAGATGGCTGTCGATTGTTACGCCTAGGTTTCTTGTGGACGGCGTGGGTGAGATTTGGGGCACTCCCGGGTTGGTTGAGCTTCCTGGGTGGTCGGAGGGGGTGCACTTGAGTGGAAGAGAGGGTCGGTCATCGTGGATGTGAATGATTTCTGTTTTGGCTTGGTTGAGGCATAGAGATAATTGAGATAGCAAGTGGGATAGATTTGAGCTGAGTTTGTTCCATTTTTCCATGGTTAGTTGAATGGACTTGTTTATGGGGAGTAATATTTGTATGTCGTCTGCATAGATGAAGTAGGTGAGGTTTGCCTCTGAAAGGTATTTGCATAGTGGGATGAGGTAGTATGTGGGGGCTGCATGCCAACAAATGTAATTAGCATATTTAAATTTGGTACAGTTTAACCCGGCATTCACCACCACTGTATGCCCTTAAATTGCCCTTTTTTACACATGTGTATGCGCACATGAAAATGTGCGCATACACATGTGTATGCGCACATGAAAATGTGTATTTTTGACTTTTATAGAATACAGAATATGCGAGTAGAGGATTTTTACTCATGTAGCGCTTTGAACATAAGACTTTAAGAAGCTGCCATACTGGGTCAGACTGAGAGTCCATCAAGCCCTGCATCCTGTTCCTGTATCCAACAGTGGCCAATCCAAGTTACAAGTACCCAAAACATTAAGATGTAGATCTTAAAAGCATTGCTCGCACAATGCTTGTATGTGGGCTGCGCGCAAGCAAATGGAATTTTAAGAATCCGCAAAGTACTCATGTACACGCCCATGCACGTGTCAAGAATAAGGAGGTGAAAAGGGGCGGGGCATGGGTGTTCTGGGGTGGGGAGAAGACTTACGCGCATAACTCTGAATTTTAAAAAAAGCTAACCATGGTGCCTGTCCGTGTGACTCTGCTGCAGGCTCTGATGAAGAGCAAGCCTAGAGATGTCGAGTTTTAGCTCTTTCAGTACCCTGTGAAGGTTCGGGGTCAAGTGGGGGGCTTACAGGATGAAGAACTAAAGGAGTCTTGAAGACCTCAATATCAACTGGAGAAACTGGTGGACTAATTGGAAAAACTGGCTTTTCCCTCACGCATGTTTTAAAATCCGCCCGCATACTCACGTAAAAGCCGCTAAAGCCCTAGCAGAAATACGCGCGGGACGTTTACGTGAGCCGCCTCATAAGATTACGCGCACATAGATGCATGGCAGAGGGATTTTAAATGATGCGCGCGTATTTGCATGCATGAGATAAAATCGCAGCGTATCTCCACTCACGCGGCAATACATGCATTTATGGGCGCATGCACGTTCCTTTTAAAATTAGCCAGTAAGTAGATCCCTTGCTACTAATGCCAGTAATAGCAGTGGCTATTCCCTAAGTCAGCTTGATTAGTAGCAGCTAATGGACTTCTCCTCCAAGAACTTATCCAAAGCTTTTTTGAACCCAGCTACACTAACTGCACTAACCACATCCTCTGGCATTGAATTCCAGAGCTTAATTGTGCACTGAGTGAAAAAGAACTTTCTCCGATTAATCTTAAATGTGCTACTTGCTAACTTCATGGAGTGCCCCCTAGTCCTTTCTTTGTCCGAAAGAGTAAATAACCGATTCACATTTACCCGTTCTAGAACATTTAAATTCTCTTTTAAATTAATAGCTTTATAAAGTAATGTTAAAGACTTAAACTAACCTCATTATAAAACTGGCAACCAATGTAAATCCTTCAAATGTGGAGGAATATGTTTCCTCCAATGGAATCCCGACAATTCATGCAGCGAGATTTTGCATCAATTGTAAAACATGAAGCAAATATTTTGGTAACGCCATATTATAATGAGTTACATTACTCTAAATGAATTCAAACTATAGCTTGTACTTGTAATGTATAATCCAAGGAAGAAAGTATGTTCTTTAAGGGTTGAAGCAAATGCAACTTAAAAAAAAGCAAGTTTAGCTACTTTTATTGCTTATGCTTTTAACTCTAATCGAGAGTCCAAGAGGGCTCCCAGATTTCTAGCTTCTTCTTGAATACAAAGAGGAGTCTCACCAATTCAGGAACTAAAGGTAACCGCAGTTTTATGATAATCAAGGACAATTCCATTATCTGCAAACCATTGTTTAATAATCATGGTTTTACTGTTAAATGCTTCAGCTGGGAATGCTGGGCTCTTATCATTCAGGCGTTAGAATTGCACATCCTCTGCATATATGCAATATGTCAAATTCCAAAAAGCTAAAACTCACCCAAAACATTAAAAAAAAAAAATATTAAAAAGGAAGAGCAGACAATGAAGAACCCTGTAGAACCGCAGACATATTTACATACCAGTCAGATCTGTTGTCATCTATTATAACCTGTTGTTTCCTATCTCGTAAATAGGAAATAAACCAATTCAAAACAGTTCCCCCTGTTCCAATCTCTGCTAGACACTTAATCAATTTCCAATGAGGGACAGTATCGAGGCTATGCCCAGCTGGACTAATATCCCACTTTTACTACTATCTAGACTAAGATGTATATCATCCAACAATGCAACTAATTGGTCTCACTATTGCTTTTTTTCAAACTCGCCAGGACTACACGCCCTGTGATAAAGAAAGATTAATAACCTGTAATAAATGACTTGCAAATACATTAACATTGTCTTTTATTAACAAAAAATGGACAAGGGTCTAAAGCACAACCTGCATCCTAGTCTTTCACAAAACTAGATTCAGGGACTTTTTAGTGATAAGGTTAAAGTGGTCCCATTTTATTAGGGAATTATGAATACTTCCCATGAATGCATCTAATGAACCCTCATTCGTATCAGTAGATGTTAATTTGAATAGCTTATCTTGAAAGAACCTGGCTAACTCGGCACAACTAGGTCTAGTAACCTGCCTCCTATTGGCTGAACCAATAGTGAAAAGCTCCAATGGCTTATTTATTAGCTAACAAATCTGAATAATACTTTCACTTAATCTCAACGAGTAAATTCCTATATGACATCAAAGCGTCACAATAAAGTTGCTTAGCATTTTCGTTTGTGCACTTTTACCATTTTGTTTCAGTGTTTCTTAAACGAATTTTGGTATTCTTCATGAGTGAGACTCTGTTCTCTTGCCTCTAACACTAGCTGTTCTTTTTCAGATTTCTTTACTAACACATCACCGCTTTAATTTCTCCATTCCAAGAACACTTGAAAAATGCATTTCCTGTTATTTTTCCCCAGCAATGTTTTTGCAAAGATATTGCCACTTTTTTTGGTGGCCTTTTTTTTAATGAAACCTTGGCCCATCAGATTCAATGTCAGATTCTTTTGCGTGTTCAGATCAAGCCTGAACAAATTATTCACGAAGACTGGCAAAATGTTCTCATGGAATTTAGTAGAAATTTCTTACCAATATCTGCAAAACATTATTGGAAAGGGGGGAAGGGGAAAGGTTGACTCACCCTGGGGATGTGTGGGCCTCCAGGACGTGGACAGCAGCTGAATATCCACCATCATAAAAAGGACACAAGTAGTTGGTGGGTTTTCAACACAATCTTAAAAGTTATTCACAAAGGCCTGAATAAAGAAATTATGGAGCGAGTAGGAGGTGGATCTTGCACTTTCCAGCATCATCTGTGCACCCCAAAATACTTACTCCTCCCATCACCCCTGAGGATCTTTCACCAGCCATAAGGGCTTCCTTTACTGCTGCCTCACGGTATCCAGCAGGTAGGATGCTCACCGGCGTGGGACGTGTGAAGGCAGAGCAGCCCCCCTATATTATGCTGTGACTGCTGGGGGTGCAGGGTAGCCAGAGACCAGTGGCCCCCCCCCCCAACCTTGGTGACCTGTATGAGAGAGGTTGCGAGACTGAGCGTCAATGATAGCAATTCAGGCATTGAGAGCTGTGTGACATGTGTGTGGCCAAGCGTCCTGTGAACGCTGTCCCTATATGGAGAGGGCAACTGCGAGTGAAGGTGCAGAGTTAAGATTGTATAAAGGGGGAACACGCGGGGGTTTTTTTTTCCTTCATTTGGACGCACACTAGCCTTTCAGACCAGCAGGTTCTCACGCTCTGCGACTTGATACCTAACAAAACTCACACCTTCTGGTATCCCAACCAAAATTTGTATTCCTTTTTATCGTAAAAATCTTTTGAGTAATTTGCAATGTTAATAGTGCTTTTTGTCTAAAGAAGAAATGTTATGTGTATTAAACAACTGAAAAACTGAAAAGTTTGAAAAATTGCAAAACTGTTTTGGAAGGGGTTGTTGGTTTCACATATAATCAATTACCACCCGGTAATGAGCTTCCCAGTATCTCTATAATCATTAACTGCCAATGTCATTCCAATATATACTCATGTTACTTACTTACAGTACAAACAATGATTTATTTATTGAAAATAATTTTAAAGACATGAAAAAAGTTATGCGTATGACTATCACTACTGAAAGGTCCTTCAAGCACAACTCACACCAAAATGATATAACCAAAAGAATATTTACTGCCCTCCTAACGAGGCTGCATTTCAGACAAGCAGTCTCTCATCAGGGAATGTTAATCTTCTTAAACTGTTCACATATTCTGTGCCGCTTGTTGTCCGAGATCAGGCAGACATCATAGCCCAGCGTGGTTTCACTGCCTTTTTCTATTGGTGGGGACAATGTCGCTAGACTGGCTTTGCATGTCCGATTAGGGATAACGAGGCTCATGAATACAGAAATGAGATAGCTAACATATTCTGTCATCCTAAGTTGGGTGACTGACAATATGCTTCTGAGCATAGGTGGAAAAGTTGAGGTATTTTTTATGAACGTCTCCCAAGACACATTCCATATTTTCTACCATTATGGTGCTGGTTAAAATGTATTTCTAGTGGCAATTACAACTCTTAACAGAAGGCATGAGGATAGCCTACACACAGCGGCAGTTACTGCCCTTAACAGAAGGCATGGGGGTAACCTACACACAGCGGCAGTTACTACCCTTAACAGAAACATGGGGGTAACCTGCATGGAGCGGCAGTTACTGCCCTTAACAGAAACATGGGGGTAACCTGCATGAAGCGGCAGTTATTACCCTTAACAGAAACATGGGGGTAACCTGCAGGGAGCGGCAGTTACTGCCCTTAACAGAAACATGGGGGTAACCTGCACGGAGCGGCAGTTACTGCCCTTAACAGTAACATGGGGGTAACCTGCACGGAGCGGCAGTTACTACCCTTAACAGAAACATGGGGGTAACCTGCACGGAGCGGCAGTTACTACCCTTAACAGAAACATGGGGGTAACCTGCATGGAGTGGCAGTTACTACCCTTAACAGAAACATGGGGGTAACCTGCACGGAGCGGCAGTTACTACCCTTAACAGAAACATGGGGGTATCCTGCACAGAGTGGCAGTTACTACCCTTAACAGAAACATGGGGGTAACCTGCACGGAGTGGCAGTTACTACCCTTAACAGAAACATGGGGGTATCCTGCACAGAGTGGCAGTTACTACCCTTAACAGAAACATGGGGGTAACCTGCATGGAGTGGCAGTTACTACCCTTAACAGAAACATGGGGGTATCCTGCACGGAGTGGCAGTTACTACCCTTAACAGAAACATGGGGGTAACCTGCACGGAGTGGCAGTTACTACCCTTAACAGAAACATGGGGGTATCCTGCACGAAGTGGCAGTTACTACCCTTAACAGAAACATGGGGGTATCCTGCACAGAGCGGCAGTTACTTCCCTTAACAGAAACATGGGGGTAACCTGCATGGAGCGGCAGTTACTACCCTTAACAGAAAAATGGGGTAACCTGCATGGAGCGGCAGTTACTACCCTTAACAGAAACATGGGGGTAACCTGCATGGAGCGACAGTTACTACCCTTAACAGAAAAAGGGGGTAACCTGCACGGAGCGGCAGTTACTACCCTTAACAGAAACATGGGGGTAACCTGCATGGAGCGACAGTTACTACCCTTAGCAGAAACATGAAGGTAACCTGCATGGAGCGACAGTTACTACCCTTAACAGAAACATGGGGGTAACCTGCATGGAGCGGCAGTTACTACCCTTAACAGAAACATGAAGGTAACCTGCATGGAGCGACAGTTACTTCCCTTAACAGAAACATGGGGGTAACCTGCACAGAGCGACAGTTACTTCCCTTAACAGAAGGCATGTGGGAAAGTTGCATGGAATGGCAGCTATTACCATGAGCATCTTGCTGGGCAGACTGGATGTACCATTTGGTCTTTATCTGCCGTCTTTACTATGTTACTATATTTCTAATCTTGTTTCTTCTCAAACCTTGGGTTGTGCTTTGTATTTTTTCCTTGCACTTTTATGCATTTTCGTGCTTGCTCATACTGGAAAGCTCATATTTGAATGGTCCGAGGAAAGCCTTCAGCCTCGCTAGCTCATCTTTGTCTCTCTGACAGGCAGCATGCATAGACACACAGACACACACACACGCACACACACACTCACACACACTCACACACTCACATGCACACACTCACACTCACACACACACACACACAGACACACACACACTCACATACTCTCACATTCACACGCACACACTCACACTCACACACGCACACACTCACACACACTCACACACTCACTCACTCACACACACACTCACACACACACAGACACACACACATTTTCACTCAGGAACATTGCTGCAAGGCTTCTTCAGTGGCGCACAATCAGAGTAATGCTCCCGGCCCAAGGGCAGTTCTATAATGTGGCAGGGTGAGGCGGCTGCTTCAGGCGGCAGACTTTTCAGGCAGCAAAAAATGCCCCTCTCTGAGTGCCGCTGTGGTGCCTGCCTCACCCTGCCTGCCCCTGCCTCACTCTCATACCTGGGAACTCTCTGGATTTGGCCCGGAGACTCTGGAATTCTGAATGAATTGCTGGGTCTCTGGGCCAACACCCAAAAGCTCCGGGTGCCCTGCTGCAGAAGGCCGGGAGAGAAAGGGCCTGGAGCAGTGCACGCTCATCAGCACCGGTGCCCCCGGAAGAAAATGTGAAGGCTGGTGCTGCGCGGCAAGGAAGACGAGCAGGAGCATCACCCTCCTCCATGGGAAACAAGAAACTGAGGACGCAGGAGGAGGAGGAACAGTGTCGGGCCGTGCGCCGAAAATAAAACAAGAACAGAGAGGGCCAACGCTACTGGAGGAGGAGGAGGAAGTGGAGCGCATGTCCCGCGGGCCTGGGGAAAGAGGAGGCTTCTGTGGCTAATGAGAATTGAGGTGAGAAGTGAGTGAGTGCATATGTGTGCATGCATGTATGGGTGTGTGTGGAAAAGGGGGGAGGGTAGCAGAGGGGGAGTGAGGGGGAGGGGAGAGGTGAGAAGAGACAATGAGAGTGCACGTGTGTATGGAAGAGGAGAGAAGTGAGTGAGTGCATATGTGTGCATGTATATATGGGTGTGTGTGGAAAAGGGGGGAGGGTAGCAGAGGGGAAGAGTGGGGGAAGGGGAGGGGGAGAGGTGAGAAGAGACAATGAGAGTGCAGGTGTGTATGGAAGAGGGAGAGAAGTGAGTGAGTGCATGTGTGTGCATGCATGTATGGGTGTGTGTGGAAAAGGGGGAGGGGGAGAGGGGGAGAGGTGAGAAGAAACAATGAGAGTGCACGTGTGTATGGAAGAGGGAGAGAAGTGAGTGAGTGCATGTGTGTGCATGCATGTATGGGTGTGTGTGGAAAAGGGGGAGGGGGAGAGGGGGAGAGGTGAGAAGAAACAATGAGAGTGCACGTGTGTATGGAAGAGGGAGAGAAGTGAGTGAGTGCATATGTGTGCATGCATGTATGGGTATGTGTGGAAAAGGGGGGAGGGAAGCAGAGGGGGAGAGAGGGTAGGGGAGGGGGAGCGGGGAGAAGAGACAATGAGAGTGCAGGTGTGTATGGAAGAGGGAGAGAAGTGAGTGAGTGCATATGTGTGCATGCATGTATGGGTGTGTGTGGAAAAGGGGGGAGGGAAGCAGAGGGGGAGAGAGGGTAGGGGAGGGGGAGCGGGGAGAAGAGACAATGAGAGTGCAGGTGTGTATGGAAGAGGGAGAGAAGTGAGTGAGTGCATATGTGTGCATGCATGTATGGGTGTGTGTGGAAAAGGGGAGGGGGGGTGGAGTGCTATCTCATCCCTCGCCTCAGGCAGCAGATTGCCTAGAGCCGCCCCTGTCCGGGCCTTCTCACACAGGGACACCTGCACAGGCACAGGCACAAAGGCTGCAGCTGGAGCCGGGGCAGGACTGGTGCTAGAGCTCCCCCCTGTGGTTACTCTTGGCTCCCTTCTTCCCTTGAGGCCGGGTGGGGACAGGGTCCATCTTCTCCTGCCTTTTTCTGGGAAACCTTCGGCCTCTATTGGAGAAGCGAGAAACAGTCCCATTGGGCCTGGTGCTGCAGGAGGTTCCTCCCACTTGTGGCCGCCTTTGGTGCCAGGATCACGACTCTTCAGTTTGCAATACTTGGACCCTAACTCATCAGGGATTTTCACTCAGAAAGCGCCGGTCATGGATTCAGGCCCCTGTGCTTTGAGCTCCTGTTTTTTTTCCGCTCTCTGGATCGTACACAGCATCATCGTGGGGGTTGCGAGGCACCGAACAATTATTATATCATTTGCAGCCCTGGTTTAATTCCAGGCTCGCCCCGGCGGTTCTGACGTTTGCTGGGTCCCAGGACAGAGCGCCGGAGGCCTCCGAGAGCGCCAGACACGGGGCTTGGTTTAGGGAGCATTTCCCTAAATTATTAGAGCAGCAAATAAATCAGACGAGGTGACTGGACGGGGCCCAATTGAATTTTCATCTTTCATAAATGAGGAAAAAAACAAACCCCGACAACCCGCACTCATCTTCCCCGGCGGTGACTGCTGGCTTCTCGATTCTCCTCCCCGGTTGAAGCTGACAGCGAGAGAAGATGTCGGGCCTGGAGGGAGAGGGCACTTTGTTTATCGCCATTTTGAGCTATTTTATTGGTTTATTATTTATTTATGTTATTTAGATTTTGGTTTTAGACTATTAATACGTTTTTGCATCTACGATTGTTACTCTCTTGTGTTTATATGGTAAGAGATTTTGGGTCTCTTATATCTTGTTGACCTCTGCTTATAAGCAATGCCCTAGCATCCCAAGAATATAAGTAGTACCAGTGGTTCACCGAGCCCAGTACCCTGCCTCTCAGAGTGGCCAATCTGGGCCACTTGGAGTTACCGGGCAGCTCCTAATGGGGAAATCCCTTCGGGAGGTGCTGTGGTTCTAAAATGACACGAAAACACCAGCAAATATTTCCTGTTTCATTTTGTGTCCTTTCTTATCTGATAAAAGTAACAACATCTTGCTTCGCGTTCTGTCGTTTTAGCACGCTAACTTATTATGGCGCACGCCAAACAAAGTGAGCTAACAAAGCGCAGGAGCACAAAACGTTAGCAAAATAAATGCAAAATGAAACGATAGTAACGACACAAAATGCATTCTTTTTCCACGCACGCCCCTAAGATCCATTCCTTGTTGCTCAGTCCCAAAAGCATCATGGGAAAAGCAGGATCCAATTCAAAACTTTCTGCTTTGTCTTCGTGTGTGAATAAACAGGGCCCAGAGGGCCTATCTCAACCTCTTCTCTCGCTTACACCTCCGATCCTCCCTCCCTTCCTGCCCTCCTCAGGCCTTTGCCCAGTGATTAGAGCAGCAGCAGGCCGTAAACCAGGGAAGCCCGCGCTCAAATCCCACTGCTGCTTCTCGTGACCCTGGGCAAGTTGCTTCACCCTTCATTACCACAGGTACAAGCTTAGTATCTGATTCACAGGGAGGGCAACTTTCAAACACGCCCGCGGGCGTCCATACGCGCACACGTGGATGCGGCAATTTTATAACAGGCGAGGGTCGAGGCGCGCACGATATGAAGTTCATGCCCGCGCACACATGCGCGCCCGATTTTATATCGGCGTGTGCGAATGTGCGCGAGTGCCGAATCGCGCGCGTAAAGGGGGAGGGATTTTACACCATGCGCGCAGCGACGCGATAAGCCCAAATCCCAATAAAGGAATGGACTGGAACTTCCTAAACTTCCCTACCCAACCTGCCTCCCTTGTCCCCTACTAACCCCAACCCCATAAACCCTGCTAACTACCCTACATTTTTTTGTTTGAAAACTTACCTGCTCTCCAGAGCGGCAGCAGGTTGCGCGTACCGGTCGGATCCCGGCGCGCGCTTCGGCGGGATACTGCCTAATGGCACTGTACCGGTTCGCCTACGCCCTGCCCCTGGCCCCCCCCCCCCCAGCCCGCCCCTTTTGGCTAACACCGTTCTAGTGTGCGTACCGGGAAATACGCGCCTGGCTGCGGGCCATTTAAAATCCACGCAGTGCGCAGGCGGCCCGGCCAGGCGCGTATTTCCCAGAATCCCGCGCGCGGGGCTTTTGAAATGAGCCCTTGAGACAGTAACTTTGAAACAGCCACGCGGGCGCAGGTGTGGCCAGCTTGCACCTTCCTTTCAAATAGAAATCTCTGGGTTGCTCTAAACCCAACCCAGGTCTACTCCACTGCAATTCTGTGGCAAGAGCTTGATTTTGTGGTCCTTGTTGCCAGTGGCGGAGCAAGGATGTCCAGCCGCCCTGTGGCCCAGGAAGTCGTGACCTGCACTGATCCTCAGGTGCCCAGCACAGAAGGAGGCCTTCTTATATTTATGACTCACTTTTGAGAAGTAGGTCTTTCCATGGAAATACTTGGGGCTGGAGATGCTCAAGGGTTTTTCCCATTCTTTGTCTATGGGAGAGGTGCTGAGCATATCTGGCTCTTAATCAGAGCATTCTTATGAAAACCGGCATTTTCCAATCTGCATTGTTCTTAGAACTTCTGCCTAATTTGAGCGCGTTTGACTCAATCGACTTTGAGCTTTTTCGACGTACAGTTCAGAAAGCCTACACAAGTGACATGAAAAGGCTCTTGCAGAGATGATCTGTCTTTGAGGAAAAAACATCCCCATTGTGTTAGGACAATGAATTGCTAAAAAAAAACTGATCACGATGCCGTCCCCTGCCTTCACGATCTCCCAGTGCATAACCGCAGTGAATCTGGAAATGACACCCAAGGATCGTTTGTGGTTATAGACGCTTACATCTGGCCTTCTTCCTTTCCTTTCGTCTAGGTTTGTCGGGGCCGGATTTAAGACTGCGGCGCCTCAGGCAGAGAACGGAGGGCAAGGGGTTTCTCCCTCCCCCTTCCCCCTGGAAGAGAGAAACAGGGCCGGACTGAAGGGGTTGGAGGGCAGACGGTGGGGGACACTGGAGTGGGGGAAGCCCCTTTCCCCCCCTTCCACCCCCAAATCCCCAGGGTGCCATAGCAGTGGCCCCTTTGAAGGCTCCTTCTGGGCCCAACTGCAGACTTTGGTGGACTGGGTATTTGCGAGCTTCAAAATGTGCTGCCCTAGGCAGTTGCCTGGATTGCCTCTGTCTGAATCTGGGCTTAGCCCTTTCCTCAGGGGCGTTCCTGGTTTTACTCTTTCCTGCTCCCTTGGCAGTTTGCAAGCTTCTCCTTCTAATTCCTGAAAGGACGTTTGTGACCGCTGACTGCAGAGAGTGCCGGCTCTCCCTCATGAGAATGGGATGCTTGGAGTTACAAATCCAGACTCTTAATGCACTGCTGTATTGATTTATTTATATTTGAGGGACGCACTCTAGATATCGATGTATCATTCTGTGTTGCTAATATTGACCCCAATTTTCTATCACAGCGCTTAGGGCTGACGCACACACAGAGTTCGGATATAATTTGCAAAGTGGACTCTCGGGCAGTTTGAAAAAGAACAGGTACGCGTGAACCCCTGCGTGACATAAAGGCGCGCATTTACACCTGCAATGGCGCCAGATGTAAATGGTAACATGTACATTTAGATGCATGCTTTCGAGTTTAGAAAGTTACCCACATAAATGGTTTCCCTGCCCCGATTCCACCTCTGGGAACGCCGCTTTTAAGTACACACAAAAGTAGGCATGACGTTGCTTTTATGCAGGACGCCCCTGGGGTTCGGATTTTCCCTTCACCTTTTTTCCAACATAAAAGGGTCTTGAGCTGGACCCTCCGTCCACGTTACAAATGAAGGCTTCTGTCAAACAGTGTCCTAATTTTGTCACTTCTCGGAAGCCCCCTTAGAAGTCCCTTTCACCATCCTCCCATGACTCCTTGTTCCAGAGCCTCCTGTGCATTGATACCTTGGAGGTATTTAAATGTCTCTATCCTAGCTCCTCTATCCCGCCTTTCCTCTAGGGTGTACACGTTGAGATCTTCAAGTCCTTATAATCTTTAGAATGAAGACCTTTGACCATTTTAGTAGCCTCCCTCTGGACCGACTCCATCCTGTTTATATCCTTTGAAGGTGCGATCTCCAGAACTGTACTCAGTATCCAAGTGAGGTCTCACCAGGGACCTATAGAGGGGCAATATCACTTTTTTCATTCTTCTGCTCATTCCCTTCCTCTATGCCCCCAAGCATCTTTTTGTCTTTTTTCTGTTCTTATCCACTTCTTTGGCCACCTTAAAGTCACCAGATATGATCGTTCCCAAAGCCTGCTCTTGTTTCATAATTGGAAAAAGTTCACCTTCCATACTGTACCGCTCCTTTGGACTTTTGCATCTTAAATGCACGACTGCATTTTGTAGCATTAAATCTTAGCCGCCAGACTCCGGGCCATTCCTCGAGCTCGGCTCGATCCCTCCTCATGTTTTCGTCTACCTTCCTGGGTGTCTCCCATCCATTGCCTCAGGTACAGACTAACGGGGGAATTTTAAAATTCTGGCAGGCACAAGTCCTGGGAGATGCGTGCGTGGCCGGGCCGGGCGTGCATCTCCTGGTACGCACAGAAGTGGAGGGTGTCTGAAGAGGAGCGGGCAAGGGGCAGGGTCTGGGTGGGGACCGGTGAAGCTGCCGGCGCGTAGAACTTACTTCTGCTCCTTAGAGCAGGGAAGTTCAAAGCCAAAAAACTTTAGCTGAGTTAGGATGGGTTTAGGGGTCGGGGAGGAGAGGGGAATAGGGAGGAAGGATAGGTGGGGAGTTAGGGAAAATGCCCGCTCACGTTGCCGCGAGTGTATTGCAAAATCCCCCCCCTTTGCGTGTGCGAGTCAGCACCCGCACGCCCATGCACACGCTGATATAACATCGGGCGTGCATACGCGCGCAGGTAGACGGTTTTATAACACGCGCGTGGCTACGTGTACATGTTATAAAACTGGCGTGTCCGTGTGCGCGCCGCCGGGAACAGCATGCACGTGGACGTCCGCGTGCCGCGTTGGAAATTTACCCCTAAGCAGGTATTTTATGTAGCTGCAGTGTTTTCCCCAGAGGAGAAAGTTCTGCGGGATTTTCTAAGCGGCGATATTGAGTACCTGCAACATTTTGCCCGGTGTTAAAATGCTGTGGGGAAAAATACCACAAGTGAGCAGACCCCCTATAAAGCATATAATGGTGGTCCCAGTCTGTGGGTCTGCCATTAGTTAAAGGGCCCAAAAGGCCCAAAATACCTCCCGTCCCACCCCCTCACAGCCCCTTGAGGTGGTCAATGTTAAAAAACAAACATTTTAAAGTTGAATGCCACTCCCATCAAACCTCCTCCCCTTTAACCCTTAACCTCCCTGCCCTACAATCCTAGGTAACCCCTGCACCTTTCCAAGACATCTCTGGTGGTCCAGTGGGGGCTAGGAGTGCCCCCATGGACTGCCAGCCAATATGCTACCCTTGCCCCCTAACTCACAAGTTATCCCAATTGATGCTTTTCTGCATTGACCTCATTTGACATTTAACATTAGCAAGCCTCTTCTGATTAATCGCATGTGTCCCCCGTGGGTTTCAGTAAGTCAGGGCGCAAGGCTTTGTCCAATCCACGTGGAGATTCAGACAAGCGATATTCATCCTGGCAAATCTGAGTACAGCGCAATCAGCTGAAGAGTCAGTGGAAGTAATGAGACTTCTTAACACCACGAGGCACGGCTTTAAGAAAAGCTGCACATCATTTGTTCCACACGAAGGTACCAAAATATAAGAGCTGTATGATATTTTCAAAAAGGAGATTTTGGAGTAAAGGGCAAAAGAGCCAAGAAAACAGAAGGATTAGTGCAGGGGTAGGCATCCCTGCTTCTAGAATGTCTCAAACTAGGGATGTGCATTCGTTTCATTCGTTTAATTCGTTTCATACGTTTCCCATTACATGTCAATTAGATGTGCATTCGTTTCATACGTTTCATACGTTTCATATTTCATGCTTGTATAGGAAACGTATGAAACGAATGCACATCCCTACCTCAAACAGGCCGGGTTTTCAGGATATCCACATGCATGAGATTGATTTGCATGCACTGTCTCTGTTGTATGTAAATGGCACAACCCCTGGACTAGTGAGAGCCATCGCTTGCAACTCAAATTCATTTTTAAATCTCCTTGGCTCATCATATTTTATAAGCTATTCCTGAAATTAAAGACATTAAAACTTCTATAAATCATTTACATAATTCAATTTAAGTATTTTTGAGCTGCGTACTCACATATTATGAAGATCCCAAGTGTAATTGAATGTAGAGTTGAGGGATTTATTCTATGATAAAAAAAGACATTAGCATGTAATTTGTCTTTAGAAGAAATCAAGGATTATTTTCATTTTATTTTGTTTAAATTGCACTTTCTTGTACTGTAACCAGAAGATTCTTGATGTGTATTTTTTTATGCCCTTTTGCTTACTCAATTTTTTGTTGGAAATAGAAGGGACGTTATTTCTCATGCACGTTTTGTGAACGTGAAAGAATGCACTTTGAGGAGACGGCATCTGTCCCTCTGTCCTCCCGCGCTTGCATGCAGTGCAGGCTGTCCATCCGTCCGCATCTAGACAGCTAGGCAGGGTGAGCAGCACACAAGGCACAGAAAGCACATTTGGCACTCCTGTACCCTCCGAAAAGAGGACGGGCACCCTTCCAAACTTGTTTGACGAAGGAAAAGTATTTTGCAATCAGCCCTTGCAGCCTCTGGTTTGATAACAGGTCTGCAGCCTTTCAAAGGGGACGGGATTCCTGCCTACAGGATGGAGCAGGAAGCATGGCTGGGTAGCATTCCTGCCCCTCATTAATGGACAATGCCGCTGCATACCCGCGGCTGTTTTTTTTAACCTGGTGGGGGCTGATGCAGGTATGGGTGGCCCCGTAATGACAGACCAACCTTCCCCATCCCTTTCTACTTCCCTCTGACCATTTAGTCATGAGGTCACCGGAGGGCTAAAGGCAGGAAATTCGTAACTAAATACCTGCACAACTCAAGAGGCAGAAGTCAATGCAACTTTAAAGCTATTTTGTCAACATAGACCCTGAGACAGATGGGACACGGGATATTGTGACTGGATGATCATTCAGTTCAGAGGCCTTTCATTTTGGCAATCAAAAGTCTTTGCATGAGTTGAGTTGTTCCTTTTTAAAAAACCTCCCCCTACCTTTACTGAATTAGAACATTTACCTACTCATAACTTCCTATTCCTCTGTAAAGCAAGAAATTCTTTCAAAGGTAGCAATAGATAAATCTCTTCAGATTCACGATCAATCAATCAGAAGTTGACTTGTCACTGGTGCTCACAAATATCAGATCCCAGTGAGCAGATTGGTTTCCAGAGTCTGTCAGATTAGCCTGATATGTACCTTAGAGATACTGGGACTGTATAATCACTAGGTCCATTTCAGTAGAAAGGTCCACATTTCAGTAGAAAGGTCCACATCGGTACATAGAAGCAAAAGGTCAGCAAGGTCAGGTGTAGGTGATACCATGTAACAAAACTAACTTAATACATTTGTGATCTCCTTTTGAGAGTTACCCTCCCTTTCTCAGGCTGGAGAAGAGAAACTCTGAGAAGCAAGTCACAAAGGTATTTGTAAAATAGTAAACCAAAAAAGTATCAGCTACACTTTCCTTGCTGATTTCTATTTCTATGAAAACAATAAAAATGTTTTTCAAAGCTTTGCCTTGTTTTGTGGCTGGTAGCTGCGCCCTTGTACAGGTTCAAACACTTTTCCATGAACTGTCATGGCTGCATTAAATTTATGTCTCTTTGCTATTTTCAGAGTATTTGGAAGTGTCACAATTGCTTCATCTTTCATGACCCCCTGTGTATTTATCGTAGGATTACCGCGGGCATACAGGTTACACAGCAAGAGACTCTGATCCTGCTGGACAATAAGAAAACGTCCAGCAGGATCAGAGGTGACTTTTTCAGAGGAACGTGGCACTCTTTTAGTAATCAGAATCGCCACTCCCAGAAAGCTTCCCCTGTCCAGCAGCGCTTCACTTTCTCATGTCCAGTATCATTAAGCCTTCCTCCCATCTGGACCACGTCAGGCCACTTTGGAATAATATTGAAAGCTTAGACCACCAGGGCCACTTTGCTAAGTCTTCTGGGGGTCGGGAGGGTGATGGGGAAGTCTGGCAGCTGGGGGGGGGGGGGGGGGGAGCTATTTTTTTAAACAAAAGGGAGGGGCTGGGGTTTGGGGCAGGACATTTGAACAGGGGTTTTTCCTAAAATATGACATTTTGGGTGGGAATTTTGGGCACCTGTTGGGATAGGGGTCTCTGGAGACCCCCGGGGTCTTACATGAGGTTTTTTCCTTTTTTTTCTGTGGTTTTTTTTTAGATATTTTCTATATAGTAGGCATTAGGGATAGGAGCCTACAAAAAATTCAGTTTAGTTTTCATTTTCGGTCCAGGAGTGGGACATTTCGGGTCCACTCCTGGATCATTTTGTTTCCCCATTTCATTTTATTTTTCTAAATCCAGAACTCACCCCAGCCCTTCCCATTTATTACAAGTTAGAGACCCCCCCCCCCCATCAGCTGACCCCCCTTGCCAGAACCAGAAGCCCTTTCCCCATACCATGTGACAGGGGCTGCCCAATGGCAGCGCTAACCCCTGTCACATGGTAGGGACAAAGGCTGGCCGGCACCATTTTGACTAATGGCAGCTGCCAGCCTGGGAGCCTGAGGTAGCTCCCAAGTCCCCTGCTAGACCACCAAGTGCTTTTGGTGTGTCCTGGGGGGGTCAGGAGGGTGGACAGGTGGGTCAGCTGGTGCAGGGATCCTCTATCTTGTAATAAATGGGAAGAATAGTGGTGGCTTCTGAGGTTTGGGGTTTTTTTTGTAACCGGTAGGAAAAACCACACAAGACATTTCATGAAGATTTTAAATTCTCAAAAATGCAACAAAATAGGAAATACCCTTGGTATTTCCTATTTCGGTTGCAAATGAATGCCCACCCTCAGTGGGCACTATTTGCCAATAGCACACGCTATTTTCTGAAACCCGAAAACAAAACGAAAAGGAAAGGAAATGGCACGAGAAGAGACAAAACTGTGCCCAAAGGAAACTACAGAGAAAACGAAATGAAAATGTTTGCCCTGCACGCTCCTAGCGCTTCTCCTCAGGCCTTTTGTCAGTCAGCTGCCAGGGCATGGTCCCGCTTCCTGGTCCTCGCGTTCTGGCTCCCTTCTCGTCACCTGAATCCAGAAGACGTCGCCACTTCTGGTTCCTGCCTGGACCCTCTTTCGTGTTCCTGGTTTGCTGGTGTTCTCCTGCCTCCGGCTCGGCTCCAGGCTTCTAGTCCCATTGCCTGAATTGGGGGGGCTGCTCCCGTCGCTTATGCCTCACCGGCCACCACCAGCACTCCAGGTCTCGACCGGGGGGAAGAGAGTTGGCCCAGGCCCCCAGCTTCTCTGTTGTCAGTATCTTCTTCCTGGATTTGTCTCTCCAGATGTTCGGCCGCTCATTCCTGGGACACCCCACAGACAATTGTCCTCACGTACCCCTAGTTAAACAGGGCAGCTTGTGCGTGAAGGTCCAACTTAGGTACCTGTGTTGCCATTTTATGTGTGGAGCGGACTTTGCACATTTCAGCACACCTCGGAAGGGGTATGTATTCATTTCATAACAAAAAGTCAATCTTTGGTTTATGAACAGAGCACACCAAAAATGGACTTACCTAAAACCAAATCAAAATGAAAAAAAAACTCCTCCTGCACATAACTACACCTTGGTACTTTGGTCTTTTAATTTGGCTGAAAATTCTCCTAATTCTAGGGGTCTAAAACGGAGGCATGCGTGTCGGGTGCACAGCTTTCTTTGAATATTAGCCTCAATTATTGTATTTTTCTGGTGAAATGTACTTAGCGGTTATAGTTTAAGGAATCAAAAAATCTTCTTGTAGAAATATTTTATGGAAATATGGTTGGGTTTTGTTGTTTTTTTTGTAATGGATGAAGGACAAGCATAGAAATCCTTCAGCTTTGGAGTAGATCAAGTTGACTCTGCAAGAAATTGTTAATAGAAATTCAATTGCATCCCTCTCTATGGAAACTTGACCTGAGCTCTTGGGAACACACATTTGTGGAATCTCCGTGACGAGACGACTGCGTGGAAAACCTCGCCTACGATTATGGAAACTGGAAAATTGCATGAGAGACCACCAGCCCCCCTGCCACAGGTTTTTACCAGGTGAAACGATAACGTAAGCACAACCATTGCAATTTATTCAAGTTAAAGGAACGGGCTGGATTCTGTGGAGCCTGTGGTGGGCGGGGAAAGAAATGCTGTGCTGAGTGAATCTGTGCCAGGTGTACGGTGCAGAATGAGAGAGAGAGCGAGCAGATTTCTGCCTCTTCCCTTCTAGATATGCATCTCAAGCCTTCCGTGCGTTGCGGCAAGGGGGGGAAAAAAAAACCTTTTCAGAACTTGAGGGAAACTTTGCAGATACTTAGAATAAAGGAAAGCAATGCAGGGCATTCTTCCTCGTTGTACGGTCCTTATAAGGCTGTAGAACATTAATCGTTCGATATCAAGAGCGTAGACCCGGCAGGAAGGTAAAAGTGGCTCCCATGAGACTTTCAGAATTTCCTCACACCAATGCTTTTAAATTATGTCTGGGGGTGGGGTGGTTTTTTTTGTTTTTTTTTTTTAATCTAATGGTTACTAAATAGCTACCTGTAGGAGAATCAATATAGCCTTGTTTTAGACTGAATTAAAAGTAATTTTGTATCTATATCGAGCCACACGTTTTTATTTACTGCATATTCTGGCTTTCTGGCACTTCAAAGTGGATTTCATTCAGGTGCTGTAGGTATTTCACTATCCCCGGAGGGCTTACAATCTAAGGGGTTGATGCACCAAGCCGTGCTAGTGCTCTAACGTGGGCTATAACGTATATTTAATCACATGATATCACCACGATAGATTTTGCGCGATATACACAATATTTTGCATCTCCCCGCCCAGATAACCCCCCCCCCCACCCGTTACAATGACCTTCTTTGCATGCCATTTGCATGCATGAATAATACTAACTCATGCAAAGAAGGTCATTACTGGTCAATTTGGTGCAAATATTTGATCACGGTTGACCGAGAAGACGGTCAACCGTAATAAATAACTTCACCTATTGGATATGCGTCAGATGTGAGGCAAGAGGCCCAGGACACGAATGTGGGTCCCGAGGCTGCTGCTGCTGCTGCACATTTAAAGTGGCAGGAAAACAAAATAAAAGTCGCGGCAAACGAGGAGGCTGAATGAGGGCCAGTGCTGAGCCCCCGTCTCAACCTGGCGCCACCAGTTGAGGCAGGTCTGGCTCCCCCAAAATGTAAAAAATAAACAAAAAGATCCACGGCCCCATCTCTCTCCCCAAAGTACAAAAGTGAAATGTGGCCCTGGCCTCCGATCCACCCCCCCCCCCCCGTGACAGTGATCCCTCCCCCCAGTGGCCTTGGGGGGACTCTCACTGTCGCTCAGGGGGTGGGGGCATCAGCATTGGGGCCGGGGTCACATTTTACTTTTCTGCTTTGGGGAGGGGGAAGGGTGGGCTGCAGCTGTTGCTGTGTGGGTCTGTTTTTGGTTTTTTTTTACATTTTGGGGGAGTCAGGGCCACCTCAACTGGGTTGAGATGGGGGTCAGCACTGACCCCTGCTCTACCTCTCCATTTGCCACAATTTCTTTTTTGGGACAGCGGCCTTTTAAGACAATAGTGATCCTGGGAGGTTGGGGGTTGTCATGGTGTTCTCTGGTCCTGTGGGGAGCAGCCATGCAATGTGCCATACAACCGCAATGCTTCCTCAGGGGAGGGGCCCTACTGTCGTGGTGACACCCCCCCTGTGGTAGTGGGACCCCCTCCTGTGATAAAATATCATGGTTTAGTGCATCCAGGGATAAGTTTGTACCTGAGGTAAAGCGACTGAGCCAAGGTCACAAGGAGCGGCAGTGGGGTTTGAATTCTGCTCTCCCTGGTTTGCAGCTCCACTGCTCTAACCTCTAGGCTACTTCTTCACTCCTAATTTGTCATTAAAGGCACAATTTTCAAACTGACTGCTTGGGAGTGCAGCTGCCCGCGTCGTTGTCCATGGAGGTGCGTACCGTCCAGTTGGTAGGGTGAACTTTCACAAAATTGCGGTTCATTTGACAACTCCGGCCTTTTCGTAACCAGGATGCCTTTAAGCTGTTTGTGTTCTCATTTGTGTGCTCCCGTCTGGACTATGGGAATGTCCCGAAAGATTGTATTTAGAAACGAAACGTAATCCAGAATGTGACTGCTGGGCAAGGGAGAGCGCAGCTGGAGAATGCGAGTCGCTCGCTATGAGAACTTCAGGGGCTCCCAATGATGACCTGCGTTTAAGCTGAAGATCTCGCCACTAATGTCTGAATGCATAAGACCTAATGGGTCTACAGACTTGAAGAATAGATTTAGTTGGTATCTCCCAGTGAAGGAAACTTAGATCAAGCCAAGAAGCATTACTGGCTGTTCCCTCTTGCTGTGATTTCAGATAAATAAAATCACAGAAGTAAACATTTTCAGTGGAAGCTCCCATTCTCTGGAATAAGCTCCTTAGAGAGGTGCATGACCATCAATCAACCGGTTATTCCAGAAAGCACTGAAGGCCTGAGCCTTCAGGAGTCCCTAGATATGCAAGCGGCAGGTGGTCTGGGAGGGATGAGACAGTAGGGGCCTGAAGCATCATTAGTTCTTGGAGTAATTTGCTCTTGTGTTTGTGGTGATGGATTGTTTATTTTAGTGTGTTTATTTCTTGTACATTGTTTTGTGTGACCATTTGTTTGATTGCTTAAGTTATGGGTATTTCTGGGTTTTGATATTTTATTAGCTGTGCACTACTTTCTATGAGTAATTGGCCTCAAGAAATGCAATATATAAATTATGAAGTAAATTAAATTAAATTGGAGAGTAAGCACGCTGCCACTGGTATCTTTACGCATACACTTGGTACCAAGTTGTGATGGGCAATCACATGGGTACTTTGGCACAGAAAGTTGCTGCAAGCAGATAGTACCTGTGGACGCTTGCCCCTGCTCTTTTGGGTGGGTACATTTTCTAGGGAAAATATCATATGTAGACTCGAAAGTGCAATCTCTGTGCATTATTTTCCAATCCCAAGTGGAACGCCCCCTTCAAATACAGCTAAAATGTTCCATACAGTGTGGACATTTAGCCACCTCGCAGGAGGGTATTTTTGCAGATTTGCCGATCAACGTGTGCCAATTGCTATTTAGCCACGTAAATAGCTTTCAAAATTGTCCTTCCCATGTCCTCTGCTGCTGCGTGAGTAGTTCTCAGACGTTCACATCTGGATTCTTGGTACTTCTTTCAGATTGTTCTCATCCCTACTGTGTTCTTCAGCAAACACGTGAAGAGACCGCTTGGTTCCCTACTAGATCAGGGTTAAACCAGTTCTTGATTGGGGGTGAAACATAATAATAATGTGGGTGGTTTGCTCCCCCATGTGGGAGAAGATACATGTTGAGCTCCTCCGATATATTAACCCTCTGACCACCATTTTACCATGTGGAATTCTTGTTATCCTTCCTTGGAGCGACATGTCCTGGTTGTCCCATTTTTTGGTTTGTGTTGAAGAGGATCTCACTTCTGAAGGAAGGATGTGGAGTCAGAGAGCCTGCCTTTGTTTCAGAAGAACCTTTTTTAAGAACCTTTTCTTTGCGGAGCTAGGAGTTTTTCCACGCTGCTGGACTCATGTGTTTGTCTTTTGTTTGGACATTTAACAAAGAGAGAGGTTGGCCTTCACTGTGAAGGAAGCCGGGATCATCTGCATCCAGAGGAGGGGTGACCTACAGCCATTCAGAGGAGAGGAGAAGCGCGGGGAGAAGGAGGTGCTAGAGGAACTCTTCAAGAGTTCAGGTAAGCTCTGCTGAAGACCTGAGGAGAGGAGAAGCACAACAATTCTGATACTCTGAGGAGAAAGACGACTACTGGAGAGGTAGGAGATGCATGCAGTGGTGAACCAAGGAAGGGGCGAGGGGGGCTAAGGCCCTGGACACCAGGCTGTAGGGTGAGGGTGTGTGTGACCTGGAGCCTTTATGTGTAGGAGAGCTGCAGCCATCGGTGGATCCTGGTGGAGAAGGGGGTACAGGGGAGGCGCAGTGGCCCCCAGGCCCCTGAGACCCCTTGATAAGCCTCTGGATACCTGTGACCGACTGGATGCTTAAATCATCAGCTTTATGGGAGGGAAGCTTACGGCTGCCCCTTACCAAGAGAAAGGAGCGGAAGATAAGATTCAATGATTTGGAAAATTGGCTTGTACAATTATTAATAAACTAAAGAGCTGAAGAGGTCACAAATGTATTAAGGACTTTTGGATGTTTATTAAGGACTTTCCTGACATGAAAAGTACAGATGTAAAGACCATTTCATCATTGCACATCATTTCCGTAAAAGTATTTCTGGAAACCAAAGGAGCTTCCAGGGTGTGTTTCCCATCCCTTAGATAAGTCAGCACTCATCACTGCTGTATACCAAACCTCAATTCTGGGGAAATAACAAGTGCAATGCACAGGGCCTAGAAGAAACCCCCTGTTTAGGGAATCCCAATTAAGATCTAATTGGACTATGAAGGGAACCTCTACTGCTATAAAATACTGCGGATAAAAATATCACTTTCCATTCTGGTGGGAGGAAGAGCAAATACAGAAATGTAAACCAGGGATGGACTTCTCCGTTCCACTATGATATTGCGAGGGTCCATTTTGAAATCGTATTTCCTTGTGCTGCGTCAACCTACAAATCCATCAGGAAGATATTTCAGCTAAAACGTCAGCGCTGTCAAATTTTAAGGCATTGAGTGAACACTTTTTCCGACAAATGACCTCAGAAACACCCTGCCCCCTCCCCTTTATTAATGAAATCACTGTTGCAATTTGTAACTAAAAAATGCACACAAAAGGAGAGATTTGAGCGGGGAAGAAATAGTTACACGGATACACGGTGACATTTATCAATTTCAGTTTTACCACAGAGAAAGATAAGGGCAACATAAAAGTTAGGCTTTCACCTGTTTGAAAACCCAGGTCCAAGTGCAATCAAAGTCTCATTTCATCAGATTAAAATGGGACTTCTTGTTTGCTCTGAAAAAAACAAAACAAAAAAACAGAAGAAAACCTCAAAAACCTCAACTATAGAGAAATGTAAATAAAAAAAATCTTAAAAAGGGCATTTAAAATAAAATGCAACAAACAATCTGACAGCGTGAAGGCATCAGTAAGAAGAAGAGATGTGGAGTCACATGAGAAGGGGATCCTTTCATTTTTGATCAGTTTAATAGGAAATGATCAATAAAAAAAACTCTGTATTACTAATTGCTTTCCGTTTTGATGTTCTCTCCTTACCGTAGTGAAAATCCAGCTCTGCTTAGTGCTGCCTCCACTTTTGACTCCATGAAAAACCTTGCGCGCACCGAGCCCTAGGGGAGCCCCGATGGCTTTCCCCGTTCCCTCCGCCCCCCCCCCCCCACCTTCCCCTACCTAACCCGCCCCCCAGCCCTACCTAACCCCCCCCCTGACCTTTATTTTTCAAGTTGCGCCTGCCGCCGAGAGGCCCTCTGGAGGCCTCTGACCACGCCCCCGCCCACTCCCCGCCCCTTTTTTTTCCAAGCCCCGGGACATACGCGCGTCCCGGGTTTTGTGCGCGTCGCCGGGCCCTATGCAAAATAAGCTCGGCGCCCGTAGGTCTTTTAAAATCCGCCCCTCTGTCTGCTATCGCATCTCTTTCCACGGTTCTAACCCTCTGCCAGCTGTTTGATATCGCAACGTCTTTGCTTCCCAACCGGCTTTACTGTTATAACCTCCTTTCTTTTAGTCTGGTCTGGTGTTCTTTCTCCAAAATGAGTTGACACTGCTGGAGGTTCTTCTGGTGGTGCCGGCTCATTTAAATACTATGCAGATTAGATCTGCGGCATTTTTGTTATAATGAAGTCTATGTGGAATCGCAGACTTTATCACACACACAAAAAAAAAAAATGTAGCTACATCTCCCCAAGGTGTAGTTAAGTTTCAAAGCAGGATTTATTTATTTATTTATTTATTTATTTATTTATTTATTTATTGAACACTTTTTCTATACTGACCTTCATGAATAGATTCATATCAAATCGGTTTACACGAAACACAGGGACTAACTTAATAAACCATTTAACAAGAGGCAAAAAGTTACCATACATATAACAAGGAGCAAGAACTTGGGGGGCTAGGGTCAGATTGGGACATTTCTTGTGCAAAATGTAACTAATGGCAAACTGCTAATGAGTCAGTCTGAACGGTTTCTCAGCTCATGAGTGATTTTGCTTAAGATTTCGTGAACGGTTTCACCACCAAAAAAAGGTGAGTGCTAAAATGGCAAAAACTGTGCCTAGAAACATGATTATCTGAGCTACTAAACATTTTTGTGCATGCTGTCGCATTTACATCAGCTTCCTAGTTTGCTTGACACTTCCCACTTTGGATCTGGCAAAGGATTGATTTCTATTATAAACTAAGAAATACATATTGTGCAATCAAGCGAATGGGAAAGTTATCAAGTTTACCTGGATAGTCAGTGAAACATACTTGGATAAATCTACCCAGATAAAGTTATTTGGGATAACTATAGGATAGATTTCTTTTGGTCAGACTTATCCCGCTAACTATCCCCTAGATTCATCAAAATGCTATAAATTTCTCATGAATGCCTGTGATGACAGAGGGGTGTGGTTAGGATAATTTTTGAGTTACTGCATGTTAAATTTATCACACCCACTATATTTGCACTTCACAGCTTGCTGAGAGAGAGAGAATCTTTATAAGTCTCTCATATTAGCAACAATTTATACCAGTATAGGAGGATCATCTAGTAACTCGGGTTGAGGTTTTGGTGGTGGGCTAGGTTTTGGGGGCAGTTTACATGCACAGTCAGAGGTACAAACAGCACAGTCCACATCAGTGAAGATCTGTTTTGTGAATTGGAATTAGGAAATAGCGAGAGTACATTGTAGAAATCTCATCTTTGTGTGACTTTCCTCAATCCAAATGATGTCAATTCTTCACCGAGGTGTACTGTGCTATTCGTATTTCTCACTCTGCATGTAAAACTTGCCCTAAAACCAGAGACCCCCACCAAAACCTCACCTTGAGTTCCTAGCTGGCCCTCCTATAGCAGTATAAATAGATGACTACTATGTGTGCCACCCCAGAGGCTCTCTCTCTCTGCGATAACGTGCGTACCCTATCGCCCGCAACATTAAATGTCCCTCATTGTCATAAACCCTGCCCAAACTCTTCGTCTTTGACTAAATTTTCAGAATTTGCGTACGCATCGTGCAATGCAAAAAATAATGGATGCATTATGACGTTATCACGGGGGTTAGGGCTCTGACGCCCGAACGCATTTTGATGAATGACCCTGTCTGTGAGGGTAACTCTATCAGCACTACCCAAAGCGAAACTGCCCCCCAGGATTGCCCCCCCCAGCACTGCCTCTTTGCAGCTGGGTGGATTTGCAGGTGGAAAGTTGCCTGGTGGAAACTTCGCTGGGTAGCAAGGGAGATATTGGAATCTCGGATTTTGTCCGGGTAACTTGTGAAGTTTCCTGGAGAATCCCTTTGAATAATGAATATTGACCTCGAAATGGAATTTAAAAGTTTGGGATTAAACAATCTGAACCATTATAGACAATTGCACGGTTTATCAACTAAGTCGTTTAGCAGGTCACGTGTATAGGTCCCGGGGATGAAAGAATGCAAACTAAAGCAAAAAAAAAAAATTCCTTTTGTAAGGACAACTCTGTTTGTTTCACAAAGGATTGCTAGAGTAATTCCTAGAGTTGTATTTTTCTTAAAGAGATTGAAATTGCACTAATGACACAACTCTGTTTAAAACAGCCAAGCCCCATCTCTTTCCCCCCCCCCTATGCATTTTGATTAGGTCAGACAAACCCTGCGTTTGTCACCCACGCCTTTAGGGTTTTAGCTCTTTTCTGCTTAACGTCTTAAAGAGTACAGATGAGCAGACAGACGACAACCGGCGAAGCAGAGTGTACCTGCACCGTTTTTGTATAAAATTTCACTTAATGCAATTGTGGCGCCAGTGCTGTGGGCTGCGCTGGTACAGTTCATGATGTGTTTATATAACATGACCGAACGCCACGGGGATCCTTTGAATTCCTTTCTAAAGAGCTTTAGTCACTCCAGGTTCACTCATCCACAGCCCCCGTCTATTCTCAAATAACTTCTAGCTGCAATAGGTTTTCCTCTAAAGCATGCTGGGACACAGCCCAGTGCCATTGAGAGAATGGATTTCTGCTCTCTCTTTTAATAGAATAGTGACAAAATGAGAGCTGACATTAGCTATAACAATTATAACTGAAGTCTGTCTAGGAATATGCCTCAGCTTTCCCTTAATCAGAATTTTTCTCTCTCTAACTCTCATTGAGGGTAGTTTAGTTTAAATGCACTCAGTTGTCCATTTGAAATCCATTTCCTGGATTGTTCCATTATTCTCAGGTCATCTTTCTCATCTGTCCTTCAGGGGTTTGAAGCATGTTTGAGAGATTTGCTTTGGTGACCTTCATTTTGCATAGGGTTTGTCATGTACACTATTGCTTTACTCAGCCGTTACACGTTTCCCATGGTACAAATTAGGAAAGGAATATGCCTTTAAAGAGATGTGGAATGGGAAAGAGCCAGTCTCTCTCAGAATCAGCACGGTCACCCTTAGAAATGTACTGACCGCCTGACATTTCCCTAAGGTCCCCGTCACTCCCTGCTTAATGTGGTACTTTCCCATACTGGAACGGCTGGGACTGCCAGGCGAGGCCGTGCAGAGGATCTGGGGGGGTGTGACTCCCTTGGTCAGCCAGGGCTGGGAATGCTGTGGGGGAAGGGTATGGGGGTCACCACGTGATCCTAGGCCCCTGGAAGGAGTCCTGGTGCATGGCGGCCAGCCCCGGACTGGTACTGCAACGACTGCGCTGGTGGTGGTGAAATATAAAATTACTGGGACGTCATGAGCAAAGCCTCCAAGAGCAATGTCCAGTACAGGCCAATTCTAACTGAGCTAAAAGTGCAGGAGGAAACTGGTGAGCCAGAATAAAAAAAAAGAATACAGTGCCATATTTATTTATTTGGATATATAAGCATTTGATATTTTGCCTTTTTCTAAAGGTAGGGCATGATCCAGAGTAAGTAGGCATTCATGGTGTAAGCTATGGACCCAGAGAGGTACGATATACAAACATGGAAGTGAAGGGGATGTCACTGCACCAATTTCTAGTCAGAACAGAAAAAGAACAGATGCCAGCATCCCTTTAAGGGAGAGGACACAAAGTCCTGAGCCTCTGCACATCTAACTTTGGAACGGGCGTACAATTTGATCAGTGTAGATCAACCATCTGAATTTAGAAACAGTGGGCCCGATACTGGACGGGCGTTTAGCGCTAGATAGCCGGATAAGTAGGATGTATCTGGCAAAGTGGTAGCCAGCCATTGAATATCTGGCTATGCTCAGTGACCACCACGTAACCGGATGAGTGGATAAGTCACTTATCCTGCTAAGTAGATAAGCAGAGGGAGGATCGGGAAGGCACTTCTAATCCGGTTATCTTAAGTGCCTATATTCAGCTCTATCCGGTTAAGATAACCAAGTTATTAAGTTATCTGGATAGAACTTATCCGGATATCTAGAATGTATCTGGCTATATTCAGCAGCATAGCCGTGCAGCTGAATATCCTTCTAAGCTATCCGGACAAGTAATATCCGGATAAGTTAGATAACCGGATATCTTTGAATATTGGGCCCAGTGTTATTTCTGCTTGCAAACAGCCCAGAAAAGGAGGTAATATGGCTCATTGCTGAAGCCCGTTTTTGAAAAGAGTCTGAAAACCTTAAAAAAAACCTATTCACTGGCAATTCTTATTGGGGTCCAGTAGCATTTATTTTAGTTTTGTCATTCGTTTATTTTGTTTTTTTGCTTAGCTTCTTTTAAGGCAGTCGCTACAAAAGTTAAAACAAGCTGGTTTTCATTGTACATAAGCCTACTTGTGGTGTTGTAAAGCATTTATGTGCAAGCATTGCAATCTTATGTGCACCAGTGGGCTTTTTCAAGACGACCCCCCCTCCTCGGGTCTTGCACATGTAAAAGTAAGGGGAAACGATTTCACTTGTACTTTTACACTTCTGCGGCAGAGGAGGAGCGTGGAAACCGTTTCCACGCACGCCTTTGACTGTCGGAATTAATCACATGTATGTAGGCCTGAGCCAAGCAGCAGCAAATGTGGGCCCACCCCCCACTAATTTTCAAAGCGGACTTACATGTGGACTTGATCCCGGCGTGGTCTGCAGTAGAATTATACTCTCAGTGCAGCGATGCATGTTGATGACGGCAATTCAAGAAAAGTTGTGAATCGGCCTGTGGTGGTCTCCTAGGCTGTGCACTGAGTCTTAGTCATTGTAATGCATGCAAGATGCCAGGGGTGGCCAGTTCCTGTCCTCAGGAACCATAAACGGGCCGGCTTTGCAGGATATCAGCCACAACGAATAGGCATGAGATAGATCTGCAGGCACTGACTCCGTTGCATGCAAACCTGGCCTGTTAGTGGCTCTCCAGGACTGGAGTTGGCCACCCCCTATAGTATGCTCAATGTTGATTGAGCTCATCATCTTGACAACAAAGAACACTGAAACCTTGCTGCATTAATCTGTGTGTCCCTAAATCTGGAGGCACCTCCTTCACTCCCTCAAATGAAAATTTGTTGAAAGAAAACCAACCCAGGTCGTTGAGTGGAGATAACACTTTCATCAGGCCTTATCTAGATATGAGCTCGATCCAATTATTACTCGCATGGTTTTCTTTTAGCAAATTCTGTGCATAAGGCGAGCTAGCGTTTAACATAAAACAGAACTCTTGGAATACACTTTTTTTTTTTATTTTCCATGAGCAAATTAATTCACCACATCCCGGCGACAGATAACTCCGTGTAATCTGAAACACTCTGGACGCATTCATATACCGGATGGCTTAAAGAACATCGACGCGATTTAGCGCGCACTAAACTGATCTGGCACGCGCTAAAATCCCTAAGTGACACAAAATGACAAATTAAATGAACATCCCTCCCCCCCCCCTCCCCACCAAAAAGAAAATCAAAAGCTTTGCCCTTGCTCACCCCGATTTCTTATCGCTTCCGCCAAGCAGCTCTCGGACAGGCCCTCTGGCTTGTGTTCTTACTTTAGCGTCTTCTGTAATACTGCGCACTGCTCGGGGATCGCTCACATTGACCGAAGGCTTTTATTTATCCCCTCGCCATTTAGAGGCAAATGACTAGCCAGACGAATAGCGAGAGATATTTGCCCTGCTGGTTTTTTTTTCGGTGACTGAGTACTGCCCATCAGAAAGTTAACGCACAGGGCTCATGGCTGTGCTGCTTTATGAAGTTAAAAGCCTTTCTTAAGTGGCAGGTTTGGATAAACATAACCTTACCGGTGAGGTAGGTCAGAGGTATAAATGGGACCATGATGCGGGTTAGCTTTTTTTTCTTCATTAAAACAAAGAGACTGCGAAGCTCCGTGCCGAGATGTGCGCACTTAGATTAAAAAAATATGTTTGCAGGCTCAGGGACTTTGATTGACTTAACTTTATTATTATTATTAATTTTTTTTTTAAAGAAATCCAAAGCAGGTGGCTATGATTTGGCAAAACCCAACTTGGAGCTGCAGGCAAATTTTGCAGAGTCGCAGAAATGAGCGTCGGGCACTTCAGGCAAATTGGCAGCAAATTTTGGCAAAATCCACTGGGATTTCCCCCGAGATCCGCTGGGCAAGGATAATGTGAAATGTTTTCCCAGGGTAAGTGGTGAAAATCCGAAAATGCCCAACGAATGCAAACCGTGTAGGAATTTTCCAAAGCTCAAACTCAAAACGAAACTATTCGCACACCTCCAGATTAAGGCATTTCTAACCGCGAAGGCATTCAGTTTTGAAAGACAGTACTGAAAATTCAGCATTGTCGCATGCTCCATTTTAAATCCACGTTTCATTCCTTAACTTGCGTTCAAGCTTATTCAGCATAATTACTAAGCCTTTAACGCTGAGTGCATGTGGACAGGACAGGACAGTCTGGAATTTGCATTTAAATAGGCTGTCAAGCAGTCTTCCCCCAGTCAGTGCCAGGATCACATTTAAACTAGGATATGCAATGAGAGCCAGTGATTAGATTACCTGTAAATAATTAAGTAGCAATATGGTTTTAAATATCTAATTAGTAAAATAAAGGCATTCCGCCCATGTATAATGCAAGGGCTGGATTTGTCAATAGGTGCAGGGGTCGCAGGCTGGCTGAAGATTTGCAGCCTTCCAGCTGTGCTGAATCTCCTTCCTGATCTAGCACCTCCCTCCCAGGCAGGAGAGCCTGCAGCAGAGGCATCACAGGGGATCATTTTGTGGCTGACTGTAGATCACTGGAGAGTGGGAAAAGAGGCTGCGGGGGTGAGGGGTGAGGGGTGGGTGTGTGTGTGGGTGTGTGTGTATGGGTGTCAGATTGGGTGGGATGCTAGAGAAGGGGATGCAAGGCGGAACAGGACTGGAGCATGGTAGGGACCCCTCCCTCCTCTCCTCCTCCCTCCCTTCATCTTGGATCCTGGAAGCTCTCTTCCTACTTCTCCCTTCTCCCCAGATCCTGAAATCCACTCCCCAACCCTTCCTAGTCCCTCCTGCCCTTACTGAATTTAAAATCATTCCTCTCTCTCTCTCTCTCCCCTCTGACCCATCACAGTTTCCTAATCTTCCCCATCCCTACTCATTTTTCCTTTTCAACCTTCTCCCTCATTCCTGATCCCCCACCTCTCCCTTCCCTCCCCATCCCTCTCTCCTCCCTGTACTGATTCTTGAGGTCACCTTTCTTCACCCAATAAAATGAATATAACATTACACAGTGTTTGCCAATTTGCTTCTGAATTCTTAAGCTGCCCCTAAGCAGCCACAGGATACCAGGAGGCGTAGACCTTCCCCCCCCCCCCCCGTTGTCCATCCTCAGTGGAGGGGGGGGGAGGGGTCGAGGGACAGGGGACGAGAGCACCAATGGGCACCAAAACCTTAAATCCATCACTCTAGCTGTGTTAGTGCTGGAGAAACCTGGAGGGTAGCAGGGAACAGACCTTTGCAGAGTTTAAATATGGGGGGGGGGGGGGGGGAGCTGATGCACTAAAACCAGGGCCCCTGGTCTCCTGAGATTCTGCAGCCACAAAATGCGCCTCTTCCCCCTCAGAATTTGCTGGTCCCCGTGGCATCAGCCCGGGAGGCCAGGCAGGTGACCGGGTCTAGCTGGGTAGGCTCGCCCATGGTGCCATGCTTCACCCCCCCCCCCCTCACAAGCCCCCTTCCGAGTTTCTTCTCCCCGCCGACTGATGACCAAGAAGAAGAGCACAGCACTGTGTGCCGCCTTCTCCTCCTCGGCCTTCAGGGCCCGGTTTCTGAGTTCAGCAGCTGCTGGGTCCAGGCGGCAGACGCGGAGGAGGACGTGGGCTGATAGTGCCATGAGCTGCCGGGCCCTCTCCCAGCGCTGGGACATGGGGAGTGTGGGGACCCCCGTCCCCCATTGCTGCTGACGGGGCCTGGAAACTCGGGCGCTCGGCGCAGAAGCTTCAGGGATCGCAGGGCCGTCCATCGCCGGGGGCTGCAGGAACGGGTTTGGGGAGAGGGAGGGGGAGGTTGGGTTAAGTGCAGAAAGGTCTGGGAGATGGGGGGAACGTGGTTGGGGGGGGGAGGTTTGGGAAACGGGATGGGGGATGCAACAGAGAGGTTGGACGGGGAGTCGTAGGGCAGAAGGGCCGGGAGGTGGGATGGATGTGAAAGGTGGCCAGGGAATCAGGGTGTGTGTACATGGGCAGCAAGGAAGGGGGAGAAAAGGAGCTGGGGAGGAGGGAGGAAAGCCGAGAGGGAGGACACTGGGGGTGGTTAGGGGGAGAAAGTGAGAGAGAGACTCCCTTTCCGGGTCTCCTCCGCCCTTCTATATCCCCTCCACGATCCCAGCTCCCTGTTCTGTACCCCCCTTCTAAGATCTTCTCTCCCCCTTTTCCCAGATCCCTTCCCCTCATTCCTCACTAAGATCCCTTTTCCTCTATTAAAGAACCAAATACTTTAAGAAATGTGAGAAAATGACAATATTTGTATAAAGTAATACATTAGTTAAATTGCAAATATATGCAGAAATATCCAGATTTACTACATAATTGCCAAAGAATCTGGAAAAATCTGCAACAGGAAACCGGGAGCAATGGCTAAAACTTGCAGTAAAACATTTTAGCATGCATGCTAAAATATCACTTAACATGCACTGTTCTAAATATTTTAGCATATGCACTAAAAATATAGCCTCAGCCTCTTGTGAGCACTATTAGCATGCAGGCCAATCCAGAAAACTGGTGGCAGCTTCTATACGCTAATACTGTCAGTGCACTAAATATGTGAAGGCATGAGAAATCTAGCATGTGCACGCTAAACTGAGCCTGCACATTCCTCTTTTTGCCATGGCTCAGCCTCCTTGCTGCAAACCTGTATTAAAGTAATCCTGTCATGTCAGTGCTGAGGGCAGAAGCCAGAGAGCATATGGACCCCAGGAGAGAAGGGGAGGGAGATTGCCAGAAGAATAAAATCCAGACCGAAAGCATGAGACTCAGATGTCTGCCAAAGAGGAGAACGAATAGAAGCAGAGCAGCCCCTACACATCCATCCCATTGATGCCAGGGAGTGAAATCTGCCATCCTTGGGTCAGCATTTGACCCACTCGCCTCTATGCAGATAAATGGGAAAAGTGGGCAATATCTGGAAAGCTATGTACTCTAATGCTCATAGTATGGGAAATGAAGGCCCGGATCTAGAGGCAGTCGTGGAAAAGGCTGACTTGGATGTAGCGGCTGTCACGGAGACGCGGTGTACGGAAAACCATGACTGGGGTATAGTTATCTGGGCTACAATCTGTTCAGGAAGGGTAGGGTAGGAAGAAAGGCAGAAAGAGTGGCACTATATATGAAAAATAATATTAAAGCAACAGAATTGCAAGATTTATGAGGTAAGGAGGAGGTAAGTCTGAAAAGAGGGAATGGAACATCTATTGATGTTGGTGCAATATACAGACCTCCTTCGCAGACAAAAGAAATGCTTTGAGAATTAATGGAGGATATTTACAGGGAGCTCCTATATCTATGTGATTTCAATATAGCAGATGTTGATTGGGACATCCCAGTTCTGGTGTCTTCTAGAAAGAGGAAACTCTTGCATTCTCTTGCAGGGGAAGGTGTTCCATGAACTGGTAACGGAACTCACATGGAAGGGATGATTCTGGACCTGGTGCTCACCAATAAGGACAGTGTTTCTGATGTCATTGTAGATGATCATCTGGGATCCGGTGACACCAGATGGTGAGCTTCAGTTTTAGAGTACAGGCAGTGACGGTTCATTTATAAGGCGAGGGGCCTAGACCTCAGGAAAACTGACTTTGTTAAGATGGGGGAGTACCTCAGGGAGTCATTAGCTGGGTGGGAAAATCTAGGGCAAGAAGAAGAGCAGTGGGCAAAAGCTAAAGGAGATTTCGTAAGGGCAGCGAACCTTTTTGTTGGGAAAGAAAATGAACTGGTTGAGTGAGAGGTGGCAAAGAGCAGTGCTAATTGGTGTTCACTCTGAGGAGAGGACATTCACCACACAATTTCAATGTGTTTATGTGCCTTGGTTAAACAAATTGATGACGCATTGCATTTCACGCGGGATTTGCGATCTGTTGTCCTGGGGCAGAACGAGCAGCGTCCCTGAGTACGTGTTTCTTCCACAAGTGACCTTTCTGGAAGCTGGTAGGCCGGGGCACTGATTGAAAGCCTTATTGCCTTTCCCAGATGTTTTATTTATTTATTTGAAACTTTTATATACCGACAACCGTTTGCACATCGTATCGGTTTACAGACAACTTAAAACTATGATAGTGTAACTATCAATTAGGCATGGCCTTTACAGGGAACAGTTAACAATTTTACATAAGAACAAGGTAGTTAAATATTGGAATATATATAAAATAAATTACGAAAGTACAGAATAAACGGGATATTGGTTATAGCAAATTTTATTTATTTAGAAACTTTTATATACCGGCATTAGTGGGTACATCATACCGGTTCACATAATAACTGAAAGTTTGGAAAATACATTTCAACAGGGAGACAGTAACTGGGCAGGGGATAAAATAAATAGGCAGTAGGAAAGATAGTTAAAAAACATGAAAGTCATAACCAGAGAATACAGTTTATAATTTACAATGATAGTCTCCTTAATATAAGGAGAGGGCAGACCCCTGAAGGGGGAACTGTGAGGGGAGATGGAGAAGGGTTATTCTGGGTAGGCATGGTTGAACAGGAGTGTTTTTAATTTCTTTTTGAATTTGATTGCACAGGGTTCAATGCGCATGTGGTCAGGTAGGGAGTTCCAAAGAGCCGGAACGGCAATAGAGATAGCACGGTCGCGGGTAGTGGAGAGATGAGCCATTTTCAGGGATTGGACATGTAGGGTGCCTTTGTTGGTAGATCTGGTGGCTCGGGTGGACAGGGGGGCAGTGAAAGGTAGGTCGAGCCAGTTGGAGTTGTGGGTGTGGATGGACTTGTGTATTATGGTCAATGTTTTGTAATGTATACGGGACAGGATGGGGAGCCAATGTAAGTCCTTAAGGATGGGGGTAATATGGTCGTGTTTGCGTGCGTTAGTAATGAGTCTTGCAGTAGCATTTTGTAGTAGTTGAAGGGGTTTTATTGAGGACAATGGGAGCCCTAATAGGAGAGCATTACAGTAATCTAGTTTGGAGGTGAGAGTGGCTTGAATCACTGTACGGAGGTCATATAAAATACTATGTACACTGTACGGAGTGTATAAAATACTATGTATAAAATACATGTATAAAATGTATAAATATGTATAAATATGTATAAAATACTATGTATAAATATGTATATGTATATGTATATGTATATATGTATATGTATATATATATGTATGTATATGTATATGTATATAAATATGTATAAAATACTATGTATAAATATGTATAAAATACTATGTATAAAATACGGAGTGTATAAAATACTATGTACACTGTACGGAGTGTACTATGTACACTGTACGGAGGTCATATAAAATATACTGTACGGAGGTCATATAAAATACTATGTACAAGGTTGTGTTAAAAGGATTAGAGGGGGTAACAGGATAAGAGGGATGAAGGGAAAAGGTAGGAGGGGGGGAGGTAAGGAGGGGTAAAAAGGATTAGAGGGGGTAAAAGGATAAGAGGGATGAAGGGAAAAGGTAGGAGGGGGGAGGGGGAGGGAGGAGGGTAAAGAGGTTGACAGGGAAGGTCATAGGGAAGTTTGTGGGGGACACCCACGGAGATGTCTCTCGCACCAAGGTTGTGGGAGATTGACAGGATCATGTCTAAGCAGGGTTCAAAAGTATACAACAGTTTTCCAAAAGGACAAATTGGATCTTGCAGGACAGACATTGGCAATTGTTAGCAGTTATTCAGTAAATATACAGCAGATGTTCAATGAATAGTCACAGAGGTGGGGTAGAGATGGACGGAAAGGCTTGTAGGAATAGCCAGGTTTTAAGTTTTTTTTTTAATTTGGGTGCGGAGGTTTCAGTGCGTAAATCAAGAGGCATGGATGTTGCAGATGCTCAGTCTCATTGGGAATGTCCAACGTATTCTTCCATATCATGCCCAGGTACGTCAGACCCTTCTCCAACAGTTTGTGGAGGTAAAAAAACAATTGTCACCAGACACATTTCTTCCACCTTGGTACTGTGGCCTGACAAGTTGATCAACACCATGGGCTTCCAGGGAAGTGTGCTTTCTCCCCAGGTCCTTTTCCTAAATAGACATCCCCATTCAATGGGTAAGATGTTGCAGCATTTCAGCATCACCATATTTTGAGTTCGTACTTGGATGGCTAACTGGGCACGTACTGCCTGAACAGAGCATGGCCCCTGAGGCCTGTCAGATACTTATCCACTGTGAGGTGGATACCTGGTAACCCATGCTTTTTCAGTCGCTGCACAGAGAGAGTCTACACATCATGGAAGGCTACAAGTTTATCCTGAGCTCTTCTCTGATCTCGTGCTCCTTTTGTTGTCAGTGTATGAATTTTGAGAAGTCCCATAATTATTGAAAGCTCGTTGTGCCTCTAAAGTAGGAATGTCCTGAATGTTCACCTCATAACTGCTTTACCACTCCATGACTGCTGTAAAGCAAGTCACTCAGCACTAGGAGGCTAGTATAAGCTGTAATGCCAGTGTTGTCCACCACCTTCCACTTTTAGGTCATGTCGAGATGTCCCTCAGTCCACACCCAATGTATGCAAATCTATCTCATGCATATTAATTACAGATATCCTGAAAACTGGACTGGCTAGGTGTGCCTCCAGGAGAGGGTTGGGAGAATTGTCATAGGGAACGACATGAGGCTGTTTTACTAACACGGTTGCAATCAGCATTTTGGGTGAATAGAAGCGTGCAGCTTAAAGAATGTAATTTTATACAAGAATAGCTGGATTGCCACCTGACCTCTGAGGCCAATCCAGTTCAGGTTATCTCCCAGTCGGTCAGGACATTAGTCTGGTTTCCAGGATATTCACAACGAGTAGGCATGAGATACATTTGCATGCACCACCCTGACTGTCAGACTGGGTGTATTCCCGGAAGAGTGCGTTGAGAACTACTGGGGGTCCCTGGAGTTGCATTACTCTTCCTCTTAGGGACATCAAAAGCACCGGTGCAGAAATGCAATGGGGCAAAACCCCTTTAAGGACTTTGCCTAAAGGAGCCGGCGCACAGGTTTCCTGCTCAGGCTGGCGGCCTCTGGATCAGTGTGGCTGTGAACATTCCTGCACTCTGTACCGGAGACTTACAAGGTTACAAATTATGATCTCCTTCAGCATGCTAATTGCCAGATTGAGTTTCAGCGTAGTACGGCAAACACAAGTACAAGTGACAGGGTATAAATCCTGGATCACCGATTCACGCTGTTTGTGGGACGTCCAGGCTCCATGCAGGGCGTGTTAGACATTTTTCCTTTTTTTTTTGTCTATTTAGCAATGATAAAGAACAAATAGAAGCCTCTTTGAATCTGCTGTTTTTACAGATTTGCCAGAATGTTTTCAATGCTGCTTTTCAGCATTCCTTTAGAAGAATTATCAACCTAGTAAAATAAACCATACCTTTATCCATTCCTGACTTTTATATACTGTTAAAGATTTACTGTCAGCGGGGTTAATGGACTTGCTGCACAAACCTGTGATCTCAACAGCTCAGGACATTTTTTCTTAGGTAAGCACCCCCCTCCCAAAAACATTGCAAATTATTTTGTAGAAACCAGGAAGAGCCTAGCAGGTCTTGCCTGACCTGTCTGGTAGTGGCAGGTACTGGAATTCTGACCTTATTGACTGATCTGGCTTTGCAAAATCGCATGCAAACCACGGTGAAAGCTCTCTGGAGGGAAAGTGGACTAATTCTCTGTACAGCACATTCTTTTCCCTGCCTTTGAAAAATTTGAGTCACCTCACCCTGTGTGTGTGTGTGTGTGTCTGTGTGTCTGTGTGTGTTTGTAAGGCTTAGTTGTTAAACCTTTGTCCGACATCCCCGGCATTTAAAGCAGATTATTAAAACCTTGGCCCTTTCTTTCTCTTCACAAGATTGTAAATCAGTTTTGTTTGTAGTTACTGTGTACGTTATTTTGTCTACTTTCGTCTTTAAGTTATTTGTATTGGCGGTATTTGATTATGTATTTGATTATGTTCCCCACCCCGAACGTTGGAGGGTGCAGGTCACAAATATTTTAAATATATAAAAAGATAAATAAAGCAATTTGTCAGAGTCCAGTGAGACACCAAATCACTCTGTGAACGCCTGCTCGGGACTGATTTTTTTTTTTAATGGAATATCAATTTACAGGTCAGTTTTACTATTCTATTTTTCCGTCTGAAAAGGATTTTAATGGAATACTAGCTCCATGGTGAGACCGCACCTTCAATACAATGTACAATTCTGGTCGCTGCATCTCAAAAACAATATAGTTGCACTGGAGAAGGTATAAAGAAGGGCAACCAAAATGATAAAGGGGAAGGAACATCTCCCCTATGAGGAAAGGCTGAAGAGGTTAGGGCTGTTCAGCTTGGAGAAGAGACGGCTGAGGGGGGATATGATAGAGGTCTACAAAATCATGAGAGGTCTAGAACAGGTAACTGTGAATTGGTTATTTATTCTTTCAGATAATAGAAAGACTGGGGGGCACTCCATGAAGTTAGCAAGTAGCACATTTAAAACAAATCAGAGAAAATTCTTTTTCACTCATAGCACAATTAAGCTCCGGAATTTGTTGCCAGAGGATGTGGTTAGTGCAGTTAGTGTAGCTGGGTTCAAAAAAGGTTTGGCTAAGTTCTTGGAGGAGAAGTCCATTACCTGCTATTAATCAAGCTGACTTAGGGAATGGCGTCTGCTATTTCTGGCATCAGTAGCATGGGATCTTGGTAATTGCCAGGTTCTTGTGGCCTGGTTTGGCCTCTGTTGGAAACAGGATGCTGGGCTTGATGGACCTCGGTCTGACCCAGGAAGATAACTTCTTATGTTCTTATGAAGTCTCATGTCGCACGAAGGCTCGCATACGTTTCTGTATATATTTTTATTTTCTTCAAGGATGGCTCTTTGAGGGAAATTTTCAAGACCATTCATGCGGGTAAAAGTTTTGCTTTATCCACAGAAATGGGGGTCTCTGAAAACTGCCCGCCCTGTGTGCAGGTAAAATTCTGGGCAAAAATGTGCACTTGGTGAAAGGGGAGCGGGGGTTTGGCGGGGGGTTTGCTTTGGAATTTTCAAAAGTCGCCATGTTTCAGTGTGCGGACAAAGTTGAAAATACCCAATGTGAAAAGGAGGTGCAGATCTGTGTCAGGCGCTTCTATTTATGTAATTCTCAAAGGGAAAGTCAGTCCCAGGTCTGCAGGTGAAAGGCACCCTCGGGCTTTGCGCTTCTCTGGGTCTAGCCATGGATAAACCTGCAGAATAAAATTAGCGATCGTTACTGCCTTTAATAATTATTTTGTTCTGTGCGTGAGGGTCCAGCGCTGCGGTTCTTTTGACTTCTTCGGGGTGCGGAGGGTGCAGGGAGGAGAGCATCTCCTGTGAAGGGAGGGGATGATATCACGGCTTGCCACCCCCCTGGGTTTGGAGAGCGTGTAGGAACGCCAGGGTGATTCCAGGCGGCCTCGGAGTGGGTTAGGGCAAGAGGCCAGCCCAGAGGTCAGCACTGCGCCCTGCCTCTCATCCTTTCGGCATTTTTTCTGAATTTCTCTGAAGGCAGTTCACCCACACCCACTTCTGAGGTGGTGCTGGTGGTCTTCCAGTGGAGAATGCCTCCCCCGCCCCCTCGACTCTGGAAAGCCTAAGGAGAACAGCCAAGCCCGAGTACAGAGGGAGCCGGTGGCCCCACACGTGTCCCTGTTTTATTTAGGGGACTTGCTGCATCCCCAGAGAGATGCACGACTCCGCCAGTCCGGCTGCGGTCCTAACTGGAGGAACTTTTCAAGTCACCAGCTGGCATACGCTTTAGTTTGTAACACGCCAAGGTCCTTCCTTGGGATCACCTTGATGCAGCCGGTTTATGCATCACAAAGTAATTGCTAATGGAGGAGCAATTTACAAAAGGGTCCGCTCGCAAGAAACCTGAGACGCTGAAAATGAACTACTGCTTACTTACTCAGGAACCAGCCCTGGCTGGCATTAACTATAGAGACTGACTAATGTTCTTTAGCTGCGAGTTCTAAAAATACTCCTTATAATTAAGTTGTGTTTGCTCCTTTGTAGTCGGCTCTTGCTACGCTCATATGGTGAATATGTTCATGTTGTGCCTGGATGCTGAAAATTCCTTTGGAGCAGAGTCTGTATAAAGGTGAGCTAAAAGCAATAGGAAAAAACTCCCCAATGTGTATACATATCTATGTTTATGTACATATCTTTCATCTTACAATACAAAACATGTATTAAGTGATGTCCTTTAACTGTGCTCCTGAGCCAGCCTGCATATCATTTAATACTAGGGATGTGAATCGTTTTTCAACGATTAAAATTATCGTCCGATAATGTTTATATCGTCTTAAATCGTTATAGAACACGATACAATAGAAATTCTAACGATTTATCGTTAAAAATCGTTAAATCGTGTTAGTGCGCACTAACTCGAGTTAGTGCGCACTAACTCCCCGTTAGTGCGCACTAACTGAAAATGATACAAATAAACACTTTCCAGGTCACTGAAGGTCAGTTAGGAATGAATATGTGTTCCTATTGGCTGGCTGCCCTCTTATCTATTGATGTTACCAAGGTTACCACTGAGGTGATGGTTGGGGGGATGGGAAATGGAACTGGAAACTAACGAACACCAACAGAAAATGAAACAAAGTGTTCACACTTCCCAGGTCAGTAAAGGTCACTTAGGAATGAATATGTATGTATGTATTCCTATTGGCTGGCTGTGCTCTTATCTATTGATGTTACCAATATGGTTGGGGGGATGTGAAATGGAAACAGTTGGAAGCTTGACAAAAAAAGTAATGTAATGATCAGCACTCATGTGACTAGAACTTGTTTGTTTATTATTTTTGTTAGCAGGCACCTGAAATGCTAGTGCATGTTGAATTTGCCAATCACTGTGCATTTTAGAAAGGTGGTCCTGGCTGGAACTGTACACAGTTCAAATATATGTAATTGATTGTTGGTAAGTGTATTTTTTAAGTAGCCACACTGGCACCAGTATGTTTACTTTTCCTCCTACTTAACTCACTAGCTCAGCTTTGTAAGAAGGGCTTCTCTGCTTGTGTGTTGTTTTTGTTTGGTGTGAGGAGAGCAGAAACATCAGATCTTTATTCAATCTACTACAGTCATCTCTTACAGTGCCCTATCCCTATTAATACCAGGAGTGTTGTGATCTTCCTGCACACAGTGCCCTAACCCTGATACCAGTCTGAGACAGCTCCCTCCCTGCATTACTAGTGAGAGGCTGGCTTCACAGACAGGGGGGAGCTGCCTGACCCTCACTCCTGACTTCCCCCATGTCCCAGCTAGTGAATGGTGTGTGGGTGAGGGGGGGGGGAGGATGGTGAAGTCTGAGACAGCTCCCTCCCTGCATTACTAGTGAGAGGCTGGCTTCACAGACAGGGGGGAGCTGCCTGACCCTCACTCCTGACTTCCCCCATGTCCCAGCTAGTGAATGGTGTGTGGGTGAGGGGGGGGGGAGGATGGTGAAGTCTGAGACAGCTCCCTCCCTGCATTACTAGTGAGAGGCTGGCTTCGCAGACAGGGGGGAGCTGCCTGACCCTCACTCCTGACTTCCCCCATGTCCCAGCTAGTGAATGGTGTGTGGGTGAGGGGGGGGGGGGAGGATGGTGAAGTCTGAGACAGCTCCCTCCCTGCATTACTAGTGAGAGGCTGGCTTCACAGACAGGGGGGAGCTGCCTGACCCTCACTCCTGACTTCCCCCATGTCCCAGCTAGTGAATGGTGTGTGGGTGAGGGGGGGGGGGAGGATGGTGAAGTCTGAGACAGCTCCCTCCCTGCATTACTAGTGAGAGGCTGGCTTCACAGACAGGGGGGAGCTGCCTGACCCTCACTCCTGACTTCCCCCATGTCCCAGCTAGTGAATGGTGTGTGGGTGAGGGGGGGGGGGGGAGGATGGTGAAGTCTGAGACAGCTCCCTCCCTGCATTACTAGTGAGAGGCTGGCTTCGCAGACAGGGGGGAGCTGCCTGACCCTCACTCCTGACTTCCCCCATGTCCCAGCTAGTGAATGGTGTGTGGGTGAGGGGGGGGGGGGGAGGATGGTGAAGTCTGAGACAGCTCCCTCCCTGCATTACTAGTGAGAGGCTGGCTTCACAGACAGGGGGGAGCTGCCTGACCCTCACTCCTGACTTCCCCCATGTCCCAGCTAGTGAATGGTGTGTGGGTGAGGGGGGGGGGGGGAGGATGGTGAAGTCTGAGACAGCTCCCTCCCTGCATTACTAGTGAGAGGCTGGCTTCACAGACAGGGGGGAGCTGCCTGTCCCTCACTCCTGACTTCCCCCATGTCCCAGCTAGTGAATGGTGTGTGGGTGAGGGGGGGGGGGTGGATGGTGAAGTCTGAGACAGCTCCCTCCCTGCATTACTAGTGAGAGGCTGGCTTCACAGACAGGGGGGAGCTGCCTGACCCTCACTCCTGACTTCCCCCATGTCCCAGCTAGTGAATGGTGTGTGGGTAAGGGGGGGGGGAGGATGGTGAAGTCTGAGACAGCTCCCTCCCTGCATTACTAGTGAGAGGCTGGCTTCACAGACAGGGGGGAGCTGCCTGACCCTCACTCCTCCGGGGTATTGTGATCTTCCTGCACACAGTGCCCTATCCCTGATACCAGGGGTGTTGTGATCTTCCTGCATGCAGTGCCCTATCCCTATTAATACCAGGAGTGTTGTGATCTTCCTGCATGCAGTGCCCTATCCCTATTAATACCAGGAGTGTTGTGATCTTCCTGCATGCAGTGCCCTATCCCTGATATCGGGATGTGTGCAAGAAGATCACAACACCCCCGGTATCAGGAATAGGGCACTGTGTGCAGGAAGATCACAACACCCCCAGTATCAGGAATAGGGCACTGTGTGCAGGAAGATCACAACACCCCTGGTATTAGGGATAGGGCACTGTGTGCAGGAAGATCACAACACTCCTGGTATTAATAGGGATAGGGCACTGTGTGCAGGAAGATCACAATACCCCTGGTATCAGGGTTAGGGCACAAGTTCTAGTCACATTGACTGATCACATTACTTGTTTTGTCAAGCTACCAACTGTTTCCATTTCCCATCCCCCATATACTGTCAGTAGGAAACTTGGTAACATGAATAAATAAGAGGGCAGCCAATAGGAATACATATTCATTCCTAAACTGACCTTAACTGACCTGAAAAGTGTCAAATTGTATCATTTTCAGTTAGTGCGCACTAACTCCCAGTTAGTGCGCACTAACTCGAGTTAGTGCGCACTAATCGGAAAAAACGATTTTTAACGATTTTTTAACTAAAAAATCGTGCCTAAGACGATTTTCTTGCCCTGCCACACGATTTCTATCGTTAAGACGATATGGAAAACGATTCACATCCCTATTTAATACAGTTCCCAAACATTTCAACATCCAATAGTTAGAAAATTGTTAGAAAACAACTGAAAGGAGCAGCTACAAAGGTAAAAAGTGTGCAAGAGGCGTGGTCATTGTTAAAAAATACCATCCTAGAAGCACAGTCCAGATGTATTCCACACTTTAAAAAGGGTGGAAAGAAGGCAAAACGCTTACCGGCATGGTTAAAAGGGGAGGTGAAAGAAGATATTTTAGCCAAAAGATCTTCAGTCAAAAATTGGAAGAAGGATCCAATAGAAGAAAATAGGATAATGCATCAGCATTGGCAAGTTAAATGTAAGACATTGATAAGACAGGCTAAGAGAGAATTTGAAAAAAAGTTAGCCATAGACGCAAAAACTCACAGTAAAAACTTTTATTTATTTATTTATTTATTTAAGGCTTTTATATACCGACTTTCTTGATACAGATCAAATCAACTCGGTTTACATCGAACAAAGTAGAACTATAACCAACCATATAACAAGTGACAATTTGAAGGAGCATGAAAGTTACATTCTAACAAGGTAGCCTTAACTGGGAGAAGGAAAAAAAAAAAGAGGGGGAGAACGAAGATAGATTACTATATACAATAAATAAACAATAAATAAAGTACTATTTACAATGGAGAGTGGGAGGGAGGCATGATAATTTTAAATCAGGCTGTTGAGCTATTGGCAGGGAAGGCTCGGCAGAATAGCCATGTCTTCAGTTTCTTTTTAAAAGTTAGAAGACAGGTTTCCTGTCTGAGGTCTGGGGGTATGGCGTTCCAGATGGAGGGTCCAGCGGTGGAGAATGTCCTGTCTCTAATGTTAGCGTGTTGTACAAATTTGATTGGGGGAACATGTAAGGATCCCATGTAAGGATCCCATGTAAGGATCCCTTGTATGCACTTTTAAAAATATATCCGAAGCAGAAAGCCTGTGAGGGAGACAGTTGGACTGTTAGATGATCAAGGGGTTAAATGTGCACTTAGAGAAGATAAGGCCATCGCGGAAAAATTAAATGATTTCTTTGCTTCATTGTTTACTGAAGATGTTGGGGAGGTACCCGTACTAGAGAAGGTTTTCATGGGTAATGATTCAGATGGACTGAACCAAATCACGGTGAACCTAGAAGATGTGACAAACTGAAGAGGAGTAAATCACCTGGACCGGATGGTATACACCCCAGAGTTCTGAAGGAACTAAAAAAATGAAATTTCACACCTATTAGTAAAAATTTGTAATCTATCATTAAAATCATCCATTGTACCTGAAGACTGGAGGACAGCTAATGTAACCCCAATATTTAAAAAGGGCTCCAGGGGCGATCCGGGAATCTACAGACCGGTTAGCCTGACTTCAGTGCCAGGAAAAATAGTGGAAAGTGTTCTAAACATCAATATCACAGAACATATAGAAAGACATGGTTTAATGGAACAAAGTCAGCATGGCTTTACCCAGGGCAAGTCTTGCCTCACAAATCTGCTTCACTTTTTTGAAGGAGTTAATAAACATGTGGATAAAGGTGAACCGGTAGATATAGTATACTTGGATTTTCAGAAGGTGTTTGACAAAGTTCCTCATGAGAGGCTTCTAGGAAAAGAAAAAAGTCATGGGATAGGTGGCGATGTCCTTTCGTGGATTACAAACTGGCTAAAAGACAGGAAACAGAGAGTGGGATTAAATGGGCAATTTTCTCAGTGGAAGGGAGTGGGCAGTGGAGTGCCTCAGGGATCTGTATTGGGACCCTTACTTTTCAATATATTTATAAATGATCTGGAAAGAAATACAACGAGTGAGGTAATCAAATTTGCAGATGACACAAAATTGTTCAGAGTAGTTAAATCACAAGCAGATTGTGATAAATTTCAGGAAGACCTTGTGAGACTGGAAAATTGGGCATCCAAATGGCAGATGAAATTTAATGTGGATAAGTGCAAGGTGATGCATTTCGGGAAAAATAACCCATGCTATAATTACACAATGTTGGGTTCCATATTAGGTGATCCACAACCCAAGAAAGAGATCTAGGTGTCATAGTGGATAATACATTGAAATCATCGGTTCAGTGTGCTGCGGCAGTCAAAAAAGCAAACAGAATGTTAGGAATTATTAGAAAGGGAATGGTGAATAAAACAGAAAATGTCATAATGCCTCTATCGCTCTGTGGTGAGACCCGGGTCTCCTTCCAGGCCTCCTCTTCTTCCAGGCCGCCACTGGGATGGGGTCCACCAGTGGCTTCACGACCTCTTCCTCTTCTGAGTGTATATTGTGACGGTAAATTCGCTGCCGTGGGATAAAACAGATGCTCGTAAACCTAGCATCCATTTTGGAAACATGCACACAGTCACGTCTCCTGGGCGCTCGATGCCAGGGACGCACTAGAGGTGCACAATTTATCCATTGCACGTACGTTTGCATCACAAGCCCAAGAGAGGTGGATGTGTGCACATTAGAAAAAGGGTGATCAGTTTGGGCGCATTTTTTTTTATGTGCATTTTATTGCATCGGCCTATCAGAAATCATTTTGGTCCTATTTTAATAGTGTCCTGGTGATTGACATGCTTTGACTTGTATAAAGGCGGAGCTACAGAAATGACAATGGCCCAGGCTTTTGGATGGAAAAGGCCAGGATTCATTTTGTGTGCTTATAATGGAAATCAGAAAATATGTGAAAATACATGTGTCAGAACATCTTCACCAATCATATATAGATTAAAAAATAAATAAAAATGTAATAACTAATGAAATGGTACAAAAATAAATAAGATTAAAAAAAAAAAAACCTGGACCTGATGAAATGCATCCTAGGGTTCTGAAGGAATTCAAAAATGAAATTTCAGATCTATTAGTTAAAATTTGTAACCTATCATTAAAATCATCCATTGTACCTGAAGACTGGAGGGTGGCCAATGTAACCCCAATATTTAAAAAAGGCTCCAGGGGCGATCCGGGTAACTATAGACCAGTGAGCCTGACTTCAGTGCCAGGAAAAATAGTGGAAACTATTCTAAAGATCAAAATTGTAGAGCATATAGAAAGACATGATTTAATGGAACACAGTCAACATGGATTTACCCAAGGGAAGTCTTGCCTAACAAATCTGCTTCATTTTTTTGAAGGGGTTAATAAACGTGAATAAAGGTGAACCAGTAGATGTAGTGTACTTGGATTTTCAGAAGGCGTTTGACAAAGTTTCTCATGAGAGGCTTCTAGGAAAAGTAAAAAGTCATGGGATAGGTGGCGATGTCCTTTCATGGATTACAAACTGGTTAAAAGACAGGAAACAGAGAGTAGGATTAAATGGACAATTTTCTCAGTGGAAGGGAGTGGACAGTGGAGTGCCTCAGGGATCTGTATTGGGACCCTTACTTTTCAATATATTTATAAATGATCTGGGCGATCCGGGTAACTATAGACCAGTGAGCTTGACTTCAGAGCCAGGAAAAATAGTGGAAACTATTCTCAAGATCGAAATCGTAGAGCATATAGAAAGACATGGTTTAATGGAACACAGTCAGTGTAGATTTACCCAAGGGAAGATTTGCCTAACAAATCTGCTTCATTTTTTTGAAGGGGTTAATAAACGTGGATAAAGGTGAATCGGTAGATGTAGTGTATTTGGATTTTCAGAAGGCATTTGACAAAGTTCCTCATGAGAGGCTTCTAAGAAAACTAAAAAGTCATGGGATAGGAGGCGATGTCCTTTCGTGGATTACAAACTGGTTAAAAGACAGGAAACAGAGAATAGGATTAAATTTTCAATTTTCTCAGTGGAAAAGAGTAAACAGTGGAGTGCCTCAGGGATCTGTACTTGGACCGGTGCATTTCAATATATATATATAAATGATCTAAGAAAATTTAGAAGCGTCAGGAACGTCCATCGCTCAGCCTGGGTAAACTCACTCGTGAGCAGGCTGTGCGTGTGGTTTGCGTGCATTTTTATCTCTCTATTTATTAATTGATTGATTTAAAGGACTTATAGCCCGCTAATCCACAATTCTAAGTGGGTCAGCTAGTGGGTGGACAGTATTGTAAAAGGAAATGTTTGCGAGTCGATCTCAGCTTCCCTGTACAAATGCCTTTGAAGTTCTACCCTTCCTATGTCCTATCCGGTTAGCAGGGAGAGATCCATCCCGCGAGCTAATGATGTCACTGAGATCAGAGCTTCACTTATTTATTTAGAATTTTGAATAACCCGCCAGTCTCAGTAAATAACCCCTTCCTATGCTGACACACTTCAGCGTAAAACCCTACAATTAACAGCTTTCCCATTCATTCTCAGTCTGGTTGATGCTTTTTAAGCCTTAAACACGCTGCGCACACATACATGAGAGCAAAGAATTTTGAACAGCATGGTTTGCGATTACATATTGTTTTGCATTGTTTTAACACGGATCTAGAAGATATACTATGTGTTCAGACAGGGCTTTCATTAGGGAGAGAGCTGAGCCAGAAGGGCTGATTTATGCGATGGGAAAGTTGCAGCGCTCTGATGTTTTTACGTTAGACATGTAGTTACTTGTGGGACTCGGAGGTAGGAACCACCAGGCCTCAGACACAAGTTGCAGAGTTTTATTTGGTGTTCAGACTTGCGATCACGTCTACGCTGCGCGGACCTACCATAACACCACCTTATTAGTCAGGAAAGGCTGCTGCGCACTGCAAGGTTTAGTCTACTCAACAAGCGGGCAGAGGAAAGCAGAGAGGGCGAGATAAGCATCCTTCTCACAGCTCTCACCAGTTGCGTTTGCGGGCGCTTCGCATTATTATGAGATGATGAAGCGTAAACGTGCCAGATTTAACTTTTAAAGGCAAGTTTGCAAGGTTGGCGCTGCGGTGCTCTTGTCATGGTTTACGAGTGCTTGCACTGTGGTGAAATTGGCGTTGCCCAACAAGTGACCTACCTGGGCTCTCACCAACAGGAGGCGGACTGGCACGGATAGGGACCAGATCTGAGAATCACCTATACCAACCCATTCCTCCACAGGTTGAGCCCATGGATACTGAGGACCACAGGTGAAGGTCCTGTGGAAAACAGGCGAATGTCAAGGAGCAGGCTGAGGTCAGGGCAGGCAGCAGATAGACATGGTCAAGGTCCAGGATGTAGTCAGGGCACGCGGCAGGCAGGCAAAGTCGAGATCCAGGCTGTGGTCAGGAAAGGCGGCAGGCAGGCACGGTCAAGGTCCAGGCAGAGGTCAGAACAAGAGATATCAAACCAAGGGGAGAGGAGGATAGGGAGGCAGGTAACACGTCACTAAAAAGGAGGGAGACTGTCTGGCACCAGGCTGAGTCTAGGATGTAGTAACCCTTGTTTCGGGGCATAACCGTAGGGACCAGGGCAGTTATAAGCGGGGCTGACTTGGCCACCCCTGCTGGTATAGAGGGGCCATGCGGGGAAGCTAGCTTGTGGCACAGGGCAAGGAGCTGTCCTTAGCGTTGTGAAAGCTGGGAGGTGCTGTCCTTAGCAGTGTGAAGCTGTTTATGTGACTCAGGTAGGTGAGGTGCTGTCCTTAGCAGTGTGAAGCTGTTTATGTGACTCAGGTAGTGAGGTGCTGTCCTTAGCAGTGTGAAGCTGTTTATGTGACTCAGGAGGTGAGGTGCTGTCCTTAGCAGTGTGAAGCTGTTTATGTGACTCAGGTAGTGAGGTGCTGTCCTTAGCAGTGTGAAGCTGTTTATGTGGCTCAGGTAGTGAGGTGCTGTCCTTAGCAGTGTGAAGCTGTTTATGTGACTCAGGTAGTGAGGTGCTGTCCTTAGCAGTGTGAAGCTGTTTATGTGACTCAGGTAGTGAGGTGCTGTCCTTAGCAGTGTGAAGCTGTTTATGTGACTCAGGTAGTGAGGTGCTGTCCTTAGCAGTGTGAAGCTGTTTATGTGACTCAGGTAGTGAGGTGCTGTCCTTAGCAGTGTGAAGCTGTTTATGTGGCTCAGGTAGTGAGGTGCTGTCCTTAGCAGTGTGAAGCTGTTTATGTGGCTCAGGTAGTGAGGAGCTGTCCTTAGCAGTGTGAAGCTGTTTATGTGACTCAGTTAGTGAGGTCCTGTCCTTAGCAGTGTGAAGCTGTTTATGTGACTCAGGTAGTGAGGAGCTGTCCTTAGCAGTGTGTAGCTGTTTATGTGGCTCAGGTAGTGAGGTGCTGTCCTTAGCAGTGTGAAGCTGTTTATGTGACTCAGGTAGTGAGGTGCTGTCCTTAGCAGTGTGAAGCTGTTTATGTGACCCAGGTAGTGAGGTGCTGTCCTTAGCAGTGTGTAGCTGTTTATGTGGCTCAGGCGGTGAGGAGCTGTCCTTAGCAGTGTGAAGCTGTTTATGTGGCTCAGGCGGTGAGGTGCTGTCCTTAGCAGTGTGAAGCTGTTTATGTGGCTCAGGTAGTGAGGTGCTGTCCTTAGCAGTGTGAAGCTGTTTATGTGGCTCAGGCAGTGAGGTGCTGTCCTTAGCAGTGTGAAGCTGTTTATGTGGCTCAGGTAGTGAGGTGCTGTCCTTAGCAGTGTGAAGCTGTTTATGTGGCTCAGGCGGTGAGGTGCTGTCCTTAGCAGTGTGAAGCTGTTTATGTGGCTCAGGTAGTGAGGTGCTGTCCTTAGCAGTGTGAAGCTGTTTATGTGGCTCAGGTAGTGAGGTGCTGTCCTTAGCAGTGTGAAGCTGTTTATGTGGCTCAGGAGGTGAGGTGCTGTCCTTAGCAGTGTGAAGCTGTTTATGTGACTCAGGCAGTGAGGTGCTGTCCTTAGCAGTGTGAAGCTGTTTATGTGACCCAGGTGGTGAGGTGCTGTCCTTAGCAGTGTGAAGCTGTTTATGTGGCTCAGGTAGTGAGGTGCTGTCCTTAGCAGTGTGAAGCTGTTTTTGTGACTCAGGTGGTGAGGTGCTGTCCTTAGCAGTGTGGTAGCTGTTTATGTGACCCAGGTGGTGAGGTGCTGTCCTTAGCAGTGTGAAGCTGTTTATGTGACCCAGGTGGTGAGGTGCTGTCCTTAGCAGTGTGAAGCTGTTTATGTGGCTCAGGTAGTGAGGTGCTGTCCTTAGCAGTGTGTAAGCTGTTTATGTGACTCAGGTAGTGAGGTGCTGTCCTTAGCAGTGTGAAGCTGTTTATGTGACTCAGGTGGTGAGGGGCTGTCCTTAGCAGTGTGAAGCTGTTTATGTGACTCAGGTAGTGAGGTGCTGTCCTTAGCAGTGTGAAGCTGTTTATGTGACTCAGGTAGTGAGGTGCTGTCCTTAGCAGTGTGAAGCTGTTTATGTGACTCAGGTGGTGAGGTGCTGTCCTTAGCAGTGTGAAGCTGTTTATGTGACTCAGGTGGTGAGGTGCTGTCCTTAGCAGTGTGAAGCTGTTTATGTGACTCAGGTAGTGAGGAGCTGTCCTTAGCAGTGTGAAGCTGTTTATGTGACTCAGGTGGTGAGGTGCTGTCCTTAGCAGTGTGAAGCTGTTTATGTGACTCAGGTAGTGAGGTGCTGTCCTTAGCAGTGTGAAGCTGTTTATGTGACTCAGGTAGTGAGGTGCTGTCCTTAGCAGTGTGAAGCTGTTTATGTGACTCAGGCAGTGAGGTGCTGTCCTTAGCAGTGTGAAGCTGTTTATGTGACTCAGGTAGTGAGGTGCTGTCCTTAGCAGTGTGAAGCTGTTTATGTGACTCAGGTAGTGAGGTGCTGTCCTTAGCAGTGTGAAGCTGTTTATGTGACTCAGGTGGTGTGGTGCTGTCCTTAGCAGTGTGTAGCTGTTTATGTGACTCAGGTAGTGAGGTGCTGTCCTTAGCAGTGTGAAGCTGTTTATGTGACTCAGGTGGTGAGGTGCTGTCCTTAGCAGTGTGAAGCTGTTTATGTGACTCAGGTAGTGAGGTGCTGTCCTTAGCAGTGTGAAGCTGTTTATGTGACCCAGGTGGTGAGGTGCTGTCCTTAGCAGTGTGAAGCTGTTTATGTGGCTCAGGTAGTGAGGTGCTGTCCTTAGCAGTGTGAAGCTGTTTATGTGACCCAGGTAGTGAGGTGCTGTCCTTAGCAGTGTGAAGCTGTTTATGTGACTCAGGTAGTGAGGTGCTGTCCTTAGCAGTGTGAAGCTGTTTATGTGACTCAGGTGGTGAGGTGCTGTCCTTAGCAGTGTGAAGCTGTTTATGTGACTCAGGTAGTGAGGTGCTGTCCTTAGCAGTGTGAAGCTGTTTATGTGACTCAGGTAGTGAGGTGCTGTCCTTAGCAGTGTGAAGCTGTTTATGTGGCTCAGGTAGTGAGGTGCTGTCCTTAGCAGTGTGAAGCTGTTTATGTGGCTCAGGTAGTGAGGTGCTGTCCTTAGCAGTGTGAAGCTGTTTATGTGACTCAGGTAGTGAGGTGCTGTCCTTAGCAGTGTGAAGCTGTTTATGTGACCCAGGTAGTGAGGTGCTGTCCTTAGCAGTGTGAAGCTGTTTATGTGACTCAGGTAGTGAGGTGCTGTCCTTAGCAGTGTGAAGCTGTTTATGTGACCAAGGTAGTGAGGGCCTGTCCTTAGCAGTGTGAAGCTGTTTATGTGGCTCAGGTAGTGAGATGCTGTCCTTAGCAGTGTGAAGCTGTTTATGTGACTCAGGTAGTGAGGAGCTGTCCTTAGCAGTGTGAAGCTGTTTATGTGACTCAGGTAGTGAGGTGCCTGTCCTTAGCAGTGTGAAGCTGTTTATGTGACTCAGGTAGTGAGGAGCTGTCCTTAGCAGTGTGTAGCTGTTTATGTGGCTCAGGTAGTGAGGTGCTGTCCTTAGCAGTGTGAAGCTGTTTATGTGACTCAGGTAGTGAGGTGCTGTCCTTAGCAGTGTGAAGCTGTTTATGTGACCCAGGTAGTGAGGTGCTGTCCTTAGCAGTGTGAAGCTGTTTATGTGGCTCAGGCGGTGAGGTAGCTGTCCTTAGCAGTGTGAAGCTGTTTATGTGGCTCAGGCGGTGAGGAGCTGTCCTTAGCAGTGTGAAGCTGTTTATGTGGCTCAGGAGGTGAGGTGCTGTCCTTAGCAGTGTGAAGCTGTTTATGTGGCTCAGGTGGTGAGGTGCTGTCCTTAGCAGTGTGAAGCTGTTTATGTGGCTCAGGTAGTGAGGTGCTGTCCTTAGCAGTGTGAAGCTGTTTATGTGGCTCAGGTGGTGAGGTGCTGTCCTTAGCAGTGTGAAGCTGTTTATGTGGCTCAGGTAGTGAGGTGCTGTCCTTAGCAGTGTGAAGCTGTTTATGTGGCTCAGGTAGTGAGGTGCTGTCCTTAGCAGTGTGAAGCTGTTTATGTGGCTCAGGTAGTGAGGTGCTGTCCTTAGCAGTGTGAAGCTGTTTATGTGGCTCAGGTAGTGAGGTGCTGTCCTTAGCAGTGTGAAGCTGTTTATGTGGCTCAGGTAGTGAGGTGCTGTCCTTAGCAGTGTGAAGCTGTTTATGTGACTCAGGAGGTGAGGTGCTGTCCTTAGCAGTGTGAAGCTGTTTATGTGACTCAGGAGGTGAGGTGCTGTCCTTAGCAGTGTGAAGCTGTTTATGTGACTCAGGTAGGTGAGGTGCTGTCCTTAGCAGTGTGAAGCTGTTTATGTGGCTCAGGTAGTGAGGTGCTGTCCTTAGCAGTGTGAAGCTGTTTATGTGGCTCAGGCGGTGAGGTGCTGTCCTTAGCAGTGTGAAGCTGTTTATGTGGCTCAGGAGGTGAGGTGCTGTCCTTAGCAGTGTGAAGCTGTTTATGTGGATCAGGCGGTGAGGTGCTGTCCTTAGCAGTGTGAAGCTGTTTATGTGACTCAGGAGGTGAGGTGCTGTCCTTAGCAGTGTGAAGCTGTTTATGTGGCTCAGGCGGTGAGGTGCTGTCCGTTAGCAGTGTGAAGCTGTTTATGTGGCACAGGAGGTGAGGTGCTGTCCTTAGCAGTGTGAAGCTGTTTATGTGACTCAGGTAGTGAGGTGCTGTCCTTAGCAGTGTGAAGCTGTTTATGTGACTCAGGTAGTGAGGTGCTGTCCTTAGCAGTGTGAAGCTGTTTATGTGACTCAGGTAGTGAGGTGCTGTTCTTAGCAGTGTGAAGCTGTTTATGTGGCTCAGGCGGTGAGGTGCTGTCCTTAGCAGTGTGAAGCTGTTTATGTGGCTCAGGTGGTGAGGTGCTGTCCTTAGCAGTGTGTAGCTGTTTATGTGACTCAGGTAGTGAGGAGCTGTCCTTAGCAGTGTGAAGCTGTTTATGTGGCTCAGGAGGTGAGGTGCTGTCCTTAGCAGTGTGAAGCTGTTTATGTGGCTCAGGCAGTGAGGTGCTGTCCTTAGCAGTGTGAAGCTGTTTATGTGACTCAGGCAGTGAGGTGCTGTCCTTAGCAGTGTGAAGCTGTTTATGTGGCTCAGGCAGTGAGGTGCTGTCCTTAGCAGTGTGAAGCTGTTTATGTGACTCAGGAGGTGAGGTGCTGTCCTTAGCAGTGTGAAGCTGTTTATGTGGCTCAGGCGGTGAGGTGCTGTCCTTAGCAGTGTGAAGCTGTTTATGTGACCCAGGTGGTGAGGTGCTGTCCTTAGCAGTGTGAAGCTGTTTATGTGGCTCAGGTAGTGAGGTGCTGTCCTTAGCAGTGTGTACCTGTTTTTGTGACTCAGGTGGTGAGGTGCTGTCCTTAGCAGTGTGGTAGCTGTTTATGTGACCCAGGTGGTGAGGTGCTGTCCTTAGCAGTGTGAAGCTGTTTATGTGACCCAGGTGGTGAGGTGCTGTCCTTAGCAGTGTGAAGCTGTTTATGTGGCTCAGGTAGTGAGGTGCTGTCCTTAGCAGTGTGTAGCTGTTTATGTGACTCAGGTAGTGAGGTGCTGTCCTTAGCAGTGTGAAGCTGTTTATGTGACTCAGGTGGTGAGGGGCTGTCCTTAGCAGTGTGAAGCTGTTTATGTGACCCAGGTAGTGAGGTGCTGTCCTTAGCAGTGTGGTAGCTGTTTATGTGACTCAGGTAGTGAGGTGCTGTCCTTAGCAGTGTGAAGCTGTTTATGTGACTCAGGTGGTGAGGTGCTGTCCTTAGCAGTGTGAAGCTGTTTATGTGACTCAGGTAGTGAGGTGCTGTCCTTAGCAGTGTGAAGCTGTTTATGTGACTCAGGTAGTGAGGAGCTGTCCTTAGCAGTGTGAAGCTGTTTATGTGACTCAGGTGGTGAGGTGCTGTCCTTAGCAGTGTGAAGCTGTTTATGTGACTCAGGTAGTGAGGTGCTGTCCTTAGCAGTGTGAAGCTGTTTATGTGACTCAGGTAGTGAGGTGCTGTCCTTAGCAGTGTGAAGCTGTTTATGTGACTCAGGCAGTGAGGTGCTGTCCTTAGCAGTGTGAAGCTGTTTATGTGACTCAGGTAGTGAGGTGCTGTCCTTAGCAGTGTGAAGCTGTTTATGTGACTCAGGTAGTGAGGTGCTGTCCTTAGCAGTGTGAAGTTGTTTATGTGACTCAGGTGGTGAGGTGCTGTCCTTAGCAGTGTGTACCTGTTTATGTGACTCAGGTAGTGAGGTGCTGTCCTTAGCAGTGTGAAGCTGTTTATGTGACTCAGGTGGTGAGGTGCTGTCCTTAGCAGTGTGGTAGCTGTTTATGTGACCCAGGTGGTGAGGTGCTGTCCTTAGCAGTGTGAAGCTGTTTATGTGACCCAGGTGGTGAGGTGCTGTCCTTAGCAGTGTGAAGCTGTTTATGTGGCTCAGGTAGTGAGGTGCTGTCCTTAGCAGTGTGTAGCTGTTTATGTGACCCAGGTAGTGAGGTGCTGTCCTTAGCAGTGTGGTAGCTGTTTATGTGACTCAGGTAGTGAGGTGCTGTCCTTAGCAGTGTGAAGCTGTTTATGTGACTCAGGTGGTGAGGTGCTGTCCTTAGCAGTGTGAAGCTGTTTATGTGACTCAGGTAGTGAGGTGCTGTCCTTAGCAGTGTGAAGCTGTTTATGTGACTCAGGTAGTGAGGAGCTGTCCTTAGCAGTGTGAAGCTGTTTATGTGACTCAGGTGGTGAGGTGCTGTCCTTAGCAGTGTGAAGCTGTTTATGTGACTCAGGTGGTGAGGTGCTGTCCTTAGCAGTGTGTAGCTGTTTATGTGACTCAGGTAGTGAGGTGCTGTCCTTAGCAGTGTGAAGCTGTTTATGTGACTCAGGTAGTGAGGAGCTGTCCTTAGCAGTGTGAAGCTGTTTATGTGGCTCAGGCAGTGAGGTGCTGTCCTTAGCAGTGTGGTAGCTGTTTATGTGACTCAGGCGGTGAGGTGCTGTCCTTAGCAGTGTGAAGCTGTTTATGTGACTCAGGTAGTGAGGAGCTGTCCTTAGCAGTGTGAATCTGTTTATGTGACTCAGGTGGTGAGGTGCTGTCCTTAGCAGTGTGAAGCTGTTTATGTGACTCAGGTGGTGAGGGGCTGTCCTTAGCAGTGTGAAGCTGTTTATGTGACCCAGGTAGTGAGGTGCTGTCCTTAGCAGTGTGGTAGCTGTTTATGTGACCCAGGTGGTGAGGTGCTGTCCTTAGCAGTGTGAAGCTGTTTATGTGACCCAGGTGGTGAGGTGCTGTCCTTAGCAGTGTGAAGCTGTTTATGTGGCTCAGGTAGTGAGGTGCTGTCCTTAGCAGTGTGTAGCTGTTTATGTGACTCAGGTAGTGAGGTGCTGTCCTTAGCAGTGTGAAGCTGTTTATGTGACTCAGGTGGTGAGGGGCTGTCCTTAGCAGTGTGAAGCTTTTTATGTGACCCAGGTAGTGAGGTGCTGTCCTTAGCAGTGTGGTAGCTGTTTATGTGACTCAGGTAGTGAGGTGCTGTCCTTAGCAGTGTGAAGCTGTTTATGTGACTCAGGTGGTGAGGTGCTGTCCTTAGCAGTGTGAAGCTGTTTATGTGACTCAGGTAGTGAGGTGCTGTCCTTAGCAGTGTGAAGCTGTTTATGTGACTCAGGTAGTGAGGAGCTGTCCTTAGCAGTGTGAAGCTGTTTATGTGACTCAGGTGGTGAGGTGCTGTCCTTAGCAGTGTGAAGCTGTTTATGTGACTCAGGTAGTGAGGTGCTGTCCTTAGCAGTGTGAAGCTGTTTATGTGACTCAGGTAGTGAGGTGCTGTCCTTAGCAGTGTGAAGCTGTTTATGTGACTCAGGTAGTGAGGTGCTGTCCTTAGCAGTGTGAAGTAGAGATGTGCTTCGTTTTTAGGAATCGGGTCTGGCTTCGGTCGACCGATTCGTTTAAAAGTTTAGTTTTTCACGTGTGTTTTGTTTTTTTTTACGAACGGAGTTAGTTCGCACTAACGGGGTTAGTGCGCTCAATGTTACCGTTAGTGCGCATTAACTAATGTTAGTGCGCACTGCCAAAAATTGCAACTTTTAAGTAAAACGTATGAATTTTTAAGGAGTTCGTTAGCTAAATGTACGGTTCCCTGCTCCCACTGGTTCGCACCACCTGGAAAACAGCCAATGGGAATGTAGAATCAGTATTTTAAATCATCCGTAGTTAGTGCGCACTAACGGGGTTAGTGCGCTCAATGTTACCGTTAGTGCGCATTAACTAATGTTAGTGCGCACTGCCAAAAATTGCAACTTTTAAGTAAAACGTATCAATTTTTAAGGAGTTCGTTAGCTAAATGTACGGTTCCCTGCTCCCACTGGTTCGCACCACCTGGAAAACAGGCAATGGGAATGTAGAATCAGTATTTTAAATCATCCGTAGTTAGTGCGCACTAACGGGGTTAGTGCGCTCAATGTTACCGTTAGTGCGCATTAACTAATGTTAGTGCGCACGGCCAAAAATTGCAACTTTTAAGTAAAACGTATCAATTTTTAAGGAGTTCGTTAGCTAAATGTACGGTTCCCTGCTCCCACTGGTTCGCACCACCTGGAAAACAGCCAATGGGAATGTAGAATCAGTATTTTAAATCATCCGTAGTTAGTGCGCACTATCGCTGGGTTGTGCGCACTACCTTGGGTTAGTGCGCACTACCTTGAGCATGCTCTGTGAGGTCCCCGGAGGCCATTTTGCTTAAAATACACGCACTAATAATTATTTTCTTAGTACGTGCTGTTTCTGAGACAGAGCGTGAGCAGTGAGCTGAGCAAGTGAGCAGCAGTGCACACAGTACACACACACTACACAGCAAAAAATCAACAGTTGATTCGAGTCAACACAACGTTATCCTTGATTCGTTACCTATCATCAACTCTACCACTGTAAGTGTATAATATAATAAAAACATATAAGATTTTGTTTTAGTTTTTATACAGTATTACTTTAGTTAGCTACTTAGTTGGTTAAGTTAAATAGTTAATGCACTTTTTTTTTCGGTGAAGTAGCATAAAATAATATTAAAATAATATTAAATGAAGTTACTTACATTAGGGGAAATTAAAAGTTTAACACACAAAAGTACTTCATTAAATTTTATGCTAATTTAGTGAAAAAAAAGTTTAACAGAGATTGTCAGTGTCAGACAGCTCCCTCCCTGCATGAGAGGCTGGCTGGCTTCACAGACAGGGGGGGGGGGGAGCTCAGCTGCCTGACCCTCACTGAACTGAATAGTGTATAGGCCAGCAAGCCTCTCACTACGTAATGCAGGCAGGGAGGGAGCTGTCTCAGCCCTCACTGTGAGGGTGAGGGCTGAGACAGCTCCCTCCCTCCCTGTCTCAGCCCTCACCCTCACAGTGACAGTACACTATTCAGTTCAGTGGCAGGGACATGGGGGGAGGGGAGGAGTGAGGGTCAGGCAGCTGAGCTCCCCCCCCCCCTGTCTGTGAAGCCAGCAAGCCTCTCACTACGTAATGCAGGCAGGGAGGGAGCTGTCTCAGCCCTCACTGTGAGGGTGAGGGCTGAGACAGCTCCCTCCCTGCCTGCATTACGTAGGGGGGGGGGGGGGGAGCTCAGCTGCCTGACCCTCACTGAACTGAATAGTGTATAGGCCAGCAAGCCTCTCACTACGTAATGCAGGCAGGGAGGGAGCTGTCTCAGCCCTCACTGTGAGGGTGAGGGCTGAGACAGCTCCCTCCCTGCCTGCATTATGTAGGGGGGGGGGGGGAGCTGAGCTGCCTGACCCTCACTGAACTGAATAGTGTATAGGCCAGCAAGCCTCTCACTACATAATGCAGGCAGGGAGGGAGCTGTCTCAGCCCTCACCCTCACAGTGACAGTACACTATGCAGTTCAGTGGCAGGGACATGGGGGGAGGGGAGGAGTGAGGGTCAGGCAGCTGAGCTCCCCCCCCCCCCCCTCCCTGTCTGTGAAGCCAGCAAGCCTCTCACTACGTAATGCAGGCAGGGAGGGAGCTGTCTCAGCCCTCACTGTGAGGGTGAGGGCTGAGACAGCTCCCTCCCTGCCTGCATTACGTAGGGGGGGGGGGGAGCTCAGCTGCCTGACCCTCACTCCTCCCCTCCCCCCATGTCCCTGCCACTGAACTGAATAGTGTACTGTCACTGTGAGGGTGAGGGCTGAGACAGCTCCCTCCCTCCCTGTCTCAGCCCTCACCCTCACAGTGACAGTACACTATTCAGTTCAGTGGCAGGGACATGGGGGGAGGGGAGGAGTGAGGGTCAGGCAGCTGAGCTCCCCCCCCCCCCTGTCTGTGAAGCCAGCAAGCCTCTCACTACGTAATGCAGGCAGGGAGGGAGCTGTCTCAGCCCTCACCCTCACAGTGACAGTACACTATTCAGTTCAGTGGCAGGGACATGGGGGGAGGGGAGGAGTGAGGGTCAGGCAGCTGAGCTCCCCCCCCCCCCTGTCTGTGAAGCCAGCAAGCCTCTCACTACGTAATGCAGGCAGGGAGGGAGCTGTCTCAGCCCTCACTGTGAAGGTGAGGGCTGAGACAGCTCCCTCCCTGCCTGCATTACGTGGGGGGGGGGGGGGGGGGAGCTCAGCTGCCTGACCCTCACTCCTCCCCTCCCCCCATGTCCCTGCCACTGAACTGAATAGTGTACTGTCACTGTGAGGGTGAGGGCTGAGGGCTGGCTTCACAGACAGGGGGGAGCTGCCTAGCCCCTCCCTGCATTAGTGTGTGAGCTTCTGAACAAACAGCTGTCCTATAGCACATACTTTTTTTCATCTCCTTTTTTATTTTCTCATGGGAGGATGGAACGTGAAAGGGAGTCTGGTGGTGACAGGGGGAGGGAGTCTGACTCCTCCCCACCGTCCTCCTCCAAGGTGGCAGCAAGGTCCAGGAAGCCCCGCTTTACCCAGGCCGACGTGGACCTCCTAGCCCGGCTCATGCTCCTGGATGAGGGGAACCTTTACACCCCCCCAGGCAGCAGGCCTAACCTGCAAAGGGAGACTGCTGCCTGGGCCTCTCTCCAGGAGGAGTTTTGCCGGCAGGCCTCCTACCCTCGTGAGGTGGAAGACCTGAAAAAGAAAGGTGAGAAATAATAATGTTGATCATAATATTCAATTATAAATTATATATATTATTTTGTCATTGAAAATTAAATAGAGTATGATAGTAATACTAGCTACAGTAGCTACTAGTAGCATACATTGAGTTATATAATTATAATGTAATAATTAACTACTATAAGTAATAAAAGTTATAATGTTAAGTAAATATATTTTAAAAAAACAGAAATACTAGTAGCTAGCTACTAGCTAGCTAGCTACTAGTGTACCACCCTTACCCTATACTATACTAGTATTAATACTTAATAACTAGACTACAAAGGAAATAAAATTATCTGTGGTATATTATTGATATTTATATTTATCGTTTTGAAATGGTGGTATTTGGGATTTTTTTGAAAGCCACATTGAAATATAAATAAAATAGTATTTATGTATAACTAACTTTTGTATGTTGCATAAAAAATAATCTAGTAGGTCAAGGCAAAACATGGGCATGTTGTAAAAATTAATCAATGTTATTCTTTTTCCTGTATATCCCTCTAATTTTCAGGTCGCCATCTGCAATTGCACGAGGGTAGGTGGCTCGAGGAGGTCCGCCGAACCGTGGCCCGTTCCGTGCCTGGTAAGTTGTTTTCAGAATACTACACAAGAACAACACACATTACACAAGTATTCAATTAATTGTAATGGAATTTGTGTTTAAAAATGTTTCTTTACTATAACAGTGAATGAATCATTGTGTCTGATCTCATTCTTGTTTTTAAAATTCTAACTGTTCTCTGAATTTTGATTTGTCTTGTACAGAACCACACCCAGGCAGGGACGAGGCGGGGCTTCCTGGGCCTAGTGGGAGGCAGAGCTGTCACCAGAGGAGGACGGAGGCAGCAACAAGTAGTGGTCTAGGTAGGAAATAATATATCTCTTGGCACGGCCAGTAAAGTAGTATATATTATCTGAGGCTGAAAAACAAAATCTTTTTTTTTTTATATCAATCAGTTTTAGTGGCTGGGGATTGGGAATGGGGGGAAGTGTGTATTTATTTATTTGTATATATTAAATGACACTGAGTGGCTATGATAGTAAACTAAAGAATTGAAGGTGAAAAAAAAGAAGAGGTTTGTAGTGTATCTCCTACCATCATATTCTGTGTAACCTGAGATTGACTATTATTTCTCCTTCCAATCCTTCAAATTATGTATTCTCTCTAATCTATGTTGATAGATTTGATATCCCTCCACTCTCCCCCTCACTCCTTCTCCCCTGCAATGGACTCCTCATTTTTCTATAATCCTCAAGGTCAATAAACTAAATAAGGGGTAGATTATTTTATAAACTTGCTCGCACGCATCCAGTATTTGCTTTTTTATTTGTCATATCTGACTATGTGTAATGTATGTATAATGTATAGTTCTGTGTCTCATGTTGAATTATTATTTTTTTTTAATTTCTTTACAGGCCAAGATAAAGCTGCCAGGAGCTAGCGGCCCACCACTGCAACCAGCACCACCACCAGCGCCAGCGCCAGTGCCAGCACCAGCACCAGCACCAGCACTGCCGTACTTCCTCCAGGATCTCCTCCAACCTGTAAGTGCTGCTGTGCACAATATTCAAAGTTGGAGGAGATCCTGCAGGAAGTACGGCAGTTCAAGGCGAAATATGATGCCGACTACATGATGTTGCAGCAGAAGGTCGAAGAGGTGCAGGCCAGTGTCTGCACTGTGGAGAGGAGGTTGTTAGCCCTGGAGGAGGCCCCTCAGGAGCAGAGGGAAATGGCTTCTCCTCCTCATGAGATGCCTCATGAGGAGGAGGTGCCAGTTCCCTCTGCTTCAGAGCAGGTTTCTCCAGTGGCGGCACCCTCCTCTCCACATGAGCCTGACCCTGCTGCAACATCATGAAGTCAAGGCATCATATTTCGCCTTGACCTGGGCTGCTGGGCTGGTTTTTTTTTATTTTAATTTTTTTTTTTTGACAAAAATGTTTGTCTAATGTCTATTGTCTAATAGTTAAATATATGTTAAAGAAAATAAATGTGTTAACATTGTGCAAAATGTTTGTTTGTTCTTTTTTATATATTATTTTATTAGTCATTTAACTAATAATAATTATTCAAAAATAATATAGTATGGTACTACTAAATTACAAAGAGCAGACATGTACGGATGTATGTCTATTATAATCCAACATATTTCATTGTTTTAGTAGTAACTAAGTTAGTCATACACTTCCATACAACATTCAGTCTGGCTGAATTAGCACAAGTTGTATACTTGTGAGCAGTAGCGCCAACGTCAAGGCTTCAACCGTGGCTACTGACCATTCACACATCTTTCAACCTGGCCAATACAATATTGTCCACTGTGTGCAGTGTGTGCAGCACTCAAGCTACTGCAATGACTCACACGTCAATGCCAAAAATTGCTCCATGACCAAGACAGCCATTTGAAGCAAAAACTTTAATGCTTGTGATACTAAAGTAGGAGTAAGGACTAGGAGAAAGCAGACTCATGAACAAAAAATCCTTCAGAAATGTACAACTTCTGGGTGCTCAGTTTTCTCTTTTTATTACACTCAAGGGTGTTTGTATATATTTGGTTAATCAATATATTGTTACAGTAGTGGATATAACAGTAACAGTTTATATCCAACTAGTAGCTAGTAGTAGTAGCTACTAGTTGGATATAAACTGGATATCCAAGTAGTAGCTAGTAGTAGTAGCTAGCTAGTAGCTAGCTACTACTAGTACAACCACTAGCTACTTAGTTAGAGTATCAACCTCTCTGTGCACTGTAAGTGCAATTTTATATTGTATTGGCCTGAAATTCTTTCATACTTCATTCACACAATCATGCTGTCGGAGATGGACGCTGAGGCAGAAGAAACCCAGCGAGGACTTGCCTGCCTCAGAGGTGGACACTAGGGGAAAGGAGCCTGGGAGTGAGAAGCCTGTGTTGGAGACGCAGCAGGACAGAGTGTTCATGTCTTGTGACTCCCAGACTGGCTTCTCCTGTGGGCCACAAGAGGCAGCAGCGGCAGTGTTGTGGCCGCTGCTGCCTCTTGTGGCCGGGCACCCCAGCAAGCGATGCGGGGAGCACAGCTGCATAGAGCCAAGCCTCTCTTCCACCCCTTGACCTTGGATCTCGGCCCTCGACAAGAGGCTCACTCCTCCCAGTCACAGGGAAAGTTCGGATACCCAAGCTGTGGAAAGTTCGTTTTGATAAAAACCAATTGCTCGACTAAGTCTGGAGACAAACGTGCACGGTGTGGACTCACTATGTTCCCTGTCATTGAAAATACTCTTTCACTTTGCACACTTGTTGGCGGGCAGGAAAGAAAGTGCTGTGCTAGTATTGCAAGATCAGGCCACATTGAAGCTTTCTGTGCCCAATATCTCAAGGGATCTGAGTCCATGCTCTGAATTGGCTCAGACAGAAAACTCTTAACATGCAGTTCTGAAACATTCTCCTGCAGGTAGGACTCAGTAGTAGTAACTCTTCTGCCAACAGCTGATGCGATTGCTTGTGACATGGCAGGCAGTTCATTAAATGTGGAATGACTCATATTTTGATGTGTTATGGAAGGGGTAGGGGAGCAGCTGATCATACTAGTACTTGAGCAGGATGGAGTTGGAGACTGAGAGGATAATACTAATTCTTTTTCATCGTTACCAGTGGAACAGACCCTGTTAGACATTATGTTTTCAACCATTTTAATCAACTTTTTTTTCCAATGTGTAAGAGCATTGTTCTTGAGAGCAATACTGCCTTTCACACGTGGGTCACACATCGTGGCTAACATATAGCAATCCCTTTGCATGAGAGGTTTCAATCTTTTTTCAACTTGCTCTTTTAAGCATTTAACAAGCATTAACACTTCCTTAGAGAAATCTGGATGATGCAGAAATTCCTGTAATACCTCCTCCAGATAGTTTATTACAGGGATGACACCACCCAAAGTGGCATTAGCTGAACTCAATGCATCAGTATATACTTTGAAAGGCTTGAGGACATGCACCATGTGTGCAATGTTTGTCCAGTCCTGACATCCAAGAGGATTTTCCAATCCAATTTCAGTTGCCATTGCCAAATCATGAAGAGGTGTCTGCTGTTCAGACAACCTCTCCAACATAAGATAGGTGGAATTCCATCTGGTAGGCACATCCTGAAGAAGGTTGTGCAAAGGTGCGCCAACTGCTATTTGCCTCTTTCTGAGTTGCTTCCCACTTTTTACACTACGATTGAAATGCCCAGCTATTTTGCGACACTTTTCAATCAACCGCTTCAGGAGTTGACTACTACAACTAGTAGTAGTACCACCTTCCTTGCCACTAAGCCCCAAAGCATCCCTCACTATCAGATGCAGGGTATGTGCAAAGCATCGGATGCCGCTGAATCTGCCATCAGCCAGAGCCTTAATAATATTGGAACCATTGTCAGTAATGAAAAATCCATTTAAGCATTCCATATCACTGCTTCTAAGGAGCCCATTCCATTTTTCCATCATCCCCTGAATTGCGTGTAAGATATTTTCTGAAGTATGTCTCTTGTCTAGCACTTGAGCATGCAGTAAAGCCCAATGGTATCCTGGCGAAACCTTTTTGGAGCTGCTGCCACTGCCACTGCCAATGCTGCTAGTGCTTACAGGTATTAATGCCTCATCCAGCTGCCACCAATGTGCTGTTAGAGACAAATATGCATGCATTGCATTCATACTAGTCCAAACATCAGTGGTGAGATGGATGCTCCTCCCCTTTGCCCTTGCCATCATAATCTGCATTTCAGCACGACATTTTCTGTATAGGGAAGGAAGCACCTGACGGCTAAATGTACTTCTTGAAGGAAGTTTGTAGTAAGGGGCGAAATAATGGAGCATCCGCTTAAATCCCTCATTTTCTACAATCTGCAGTGGCTGATCATCCAAAGCAATCATTAGAGCAATATGTCGTGTACCCACTTTAGACATTGCCTGCTTCCTGCTCTGTGACATTGCAGAAGAACACCACCCCATCTGCTCCATGGTAGCTTGCCGCTGCTGCTGGGGATGAGGAAGAGGAGACTGCTGCTTCTGCAGATGCACACAATCTGTATCTTCTTTAGTACTACTACTTTCCTTCTGTGGCTGCTTCCCTGTTGCTTTACTTGAAGCCTGGGCAAGCACGGTGGGACCAGCTTCTTCTGCAAGCAACAGTGCTCTATGTTCTCTTTCAAGGTGATATTTCATGTTGCTGTTAGTAAGATGTCCAATAATTCTTCCACGGCTCACCATCTTTTTACAATGGATACATTGTCCAAATCTCTGGTCAGCCACAACATGATAATGATTCCAAATCTTTGATGTCCTTGTACTGTTCCTTACTCTAGGCTGGATACTTGTCATTTTCATACTAGTAGTAGAAATAGTAGTAGTAGTAGTAGTAGTCACACGTGGATGTTCAAATGGTGTAGGGGACAGGGTACCAGCAATACTGCTGGCACTGGCAGTAGTTGTTTGTTTTGCAATCTGACTAACATTGTCATTGCTTCTGTTCTCCTCCTCCTCCTTCTCCTCTGAATGTTTACTAGCCAAAAACTCCTGATCATCATCCTCCTCCTCCTCCTCCTCAATATCTGATTCTTCATCATCATCAAATATTTTCTGTATCACCATTCTTTCATCTAATCTTTTCACCTTTCCCTCAAATTCTGCTCGTTCCTTCCCTTGCAACAAGTTTCCTTGCACTTCTACATCCTCTTTCTTCTCAAAAAATCGCAGTTTTTTCCTAGGGACTGGCAGACAGCTCTTTCCAGTAGCACTATCACTAGCAACACGTTTTTTTCCAGAGGGTACTGGTAGGGGCATTATGATCCTGTGGTCAAAGAAATATATAATAAATATAGTACATTAAACAAGTTAATAAATTAGTTTGGTATTCATATTTAAAACTTTATTGAGCTAATAGCATTAGCTAGCTAGCTAGTTATTGCTTGCTAAGGCTACCCCCAGACCACAGGACAAAGAAGGATATAGTGATTATTTTTTATTAGTCAGTGAGTGACACTGACAATTGATAATTTGATATAGTATACTTACTAATATATTATATTGCAATTTATACCATGCATTGGCCAGAGCATCAAACTGCAGCAGACTGAGACTGAAACTAGGCTGCAATACTTCAATTCACTCATTACATTAGCCTCCTGGCAGGACTGGCTAGGCTTTTCTGTTAATACTACATGCAAGCCAAGCATTGAGGTTAGAGAAGTCCTATTCTTATTTTTTCATATCCTTTTCAGGCCTATTCTGTTCTTTGGACTAAAATAACTTCTCCCTCCCACTTCAAGTCTTACCCACAAATCTCACACACAGGAGCAGAAGCCTTAAGCCAAGCACAAGAAACATAATATAGGATATTGGACAGACTATTGGCCAATTATAGGTTTAGTAGTAGAATTGATTTGATAGTAGTGACTCACTGGCTTTAATAGCTAGCCATAGCCAGTGACACTAGGCTAATAGCCAAGCTAGCTATTAGCCTAGTGTCACTGGCTATGGCTAGCTAGCTATAAACACTATTAGTGATAAATCTAGTAGATTACACATACATCTATATAATATTGATAAATATAATATTATATAATTTTATATATTTATAAATCTATTAAAACTCTACTGCTACAATGTTCAGAAAGCAGTCAAAGCGTGAAGCTGTTTATGTGACTCAGGTAGTGAGGTGCTGTCCTTAGCAGTGTGAAGCTGTTTATGTGACTCAGGCAGTGAGGTGCTGTCCTTAGCAGTGTGAAGCTGTTTATGTGACTCAGGTGGTGAGGTGCTGTCCTTAGCAGTGTGAAGCTGTTTATGTGGCTCAGGCGGTGAGGAGCTGTCCTTAGCAGTGTGAAGCTGTTTATGTGACCCAGGTGGTGAGGTGCTGTCCTTAGCAGTGTGAAGCTGTTTATGTGGCTCAGGTAGTGAGGTGCTGTCCTTAGCAGTGTGAAGCTGTTTATGTGACTCAGGCAGTGAGGTGCTGTTCTTTGCAGTGTGAAGCTGTTTATGTGACTCAGGTAGTGAGGTGCTGTCCTTAGCAGTGTGAAGCTGTTTATGTGACTCAGGCAGTGAGGTGCTGTTCTTTGCAGTGTGAAGCTGTTTATGTGACCCAGGTGGTGAGGTGCTGTCCTTAGCAGTGTGAAGCTGTTTATGTGACTCAGGCAGTGAGGTGCTGTTCTTTGCAGTGTGAAGCTGTTTATGTGACTCAGGTAGTGAGGTGCTGTCCTTAGCAGTGTGAAGCTGTTTATGTGACTCAGGTAGTGAGGTGCTGTCCTTAGCAGTGTGAAGCTGTTTATGTGACTCAGGTAGTGAGGTGCTGTCCTTAGCAGTGTGAAGCTGTTTATGTGACTCAGGTAGTGAGGTGCTGTCCTTAGCAGTGTGAAGCTGTTTATGTGGCTCAGGCGGTGAGGAGCTTTCCTTAGCAGTGTGAAGCTGTTTATGTGACCCAGGTGGTGAGGTGCTGTCCTTAGCAGTGTGAAGCTGTTTATGTGGCTCAGGTAGTGAGGTGCTGTTCTTTGCAGTGTGAAGCTGTTTATGTGACTCAGGTAGTGAGGTGCTGTCCTTAGCAGTGTGAAGCTGTTTATGTGACTCAGGTAGTGAGGTGCTGTCCTTAGCAGTGTGAAGCTGTTTATGTGACTCAGGTAGTGAGGTGCTGTCCTTAGCAGTGTGAAGCTGTTTATGTGGCTCAGGTAGTGAGGTGCTGTCCTTAGCAGTGTGAAGCTGTTTATGTGACTCAGGTAGTGAGGTGCTGTCCTTAGCAGTGTGAAGCTGTTTATGTGGCTCAGGTAGTGAGGAGCTGTCCTTAGCAGTGTGAAGCTGTTTATGTGACTCAGGTAGTGAGGTGCTGTCCTTAGCAGTGTGAAGCTGTTTATGTGACTCAGGTAGTGAGGTGCTGTCCTTAGCAGTGTGAAGCTGTTTATGTGGCTCAGGTAGTGAGGTGCTGTCCTTAGCAGTGTGAAGCTGTTTATGTGGCTCAGGAGGTGAGGTGCTGTCCTTAGCAGTGTGTAGCTGTTTATGTGGCTCAGGTAGTGAGGTGCTGTCCTTAGCAGTGTGTACCTGTTTATGTGGCTCAGGAGGTGAGGTGCTGTCCTTAGCAGTGTGAAGCTGTTTATGTGACTCAGGTAGTGAGGTGCTGTCCTTAGCAGTGTGAAGCTGTTTATGTGACTCAGGCAGTGAGGTGCTGTCCTTAGCAGTGTGAAGCTGTTTATGTGACTCAGGCAGTGAGGTGCTGTCCTTAGCAGTGTGAAGCTGTTTATGTGACTCAGGTAGTGAGGTGCTGTCCTTAGCAGTGTGAAGCTGTTTATGTGGCTCAGGTAGTGAGGTGCTGTCCTTAGCAGTGTGAAGCTGTTTATGTGACTCAGGTAGTGAGGTGCTGTCCTTAGCAGTGTGAAGCTGTTTATGTGACTCAGGCAGTGAGGTGCTGTCCTTAGCAGTGTGAAGCTGTTTATGTGACTCAGGCAGTGAGGTGCTGTCCTTAGCAGTGTGAAGCTGTTTATGTGGCTCAGGTAGTGAGGTGCTGTCCTTAGCAGTGTGAAGCTGTTTATGTGGCTCAGGTAGTGAGGTGCTGTCCTTAGCAGTGTGAAGCTGTTTATGTGACTCAGGTAGTGAGGTGCTGTCCTTAGCAGTGTGAAGCTGTTTATGTGACTCAGGTAGTGAGGTGCTGTCCTTAGCAGTGTGAAGCTGTTTATGTGGCTCAGGTAGTGAGGTGCTGTCCTTAGCAGTGTGAAGCTGTTTATGTGACTCAGGTAGTGAGGTGCTGTCCTTAGCAGTGTGAAGCTGTTTATGTGACCCAGGCGGTGAGGAGCTGTCCTTAGCAGTGTGAAGCTGTTTATGTGGCTCAGGAGGTGAGGTGCTGTCCTTAGCAGTGTGGAGCTGTTTATGTGGGAAAGTGCTGAGATGATACTTTCCTGGGACAGATGATGCCCCACACAGAGCTGGGTGTTCAAATTATAATTTACTGATTTTTCCAAACTGAATCGATGTCCAACTTGTAAATCAAATGAAAATACATCCAGATGTGTCTTCCTTCTGTCTATGTGGTAAGGACTCAGATTCCTGGGGTGATTCCTGACACCCCTGAAGTAAACGTGTAAGAGGCCCAGTCTCTAGGAGGGAAATCCTGCTCTGCTTGGGATCCCCTTACAACATGAAGCAGTCCTACCTGAGGTCGAAATTGTTCTCTTCTACCCAGCCTGCACCTGTGGTCTTCAGTGCAATTCTTCTTTCTCCTGTCTCCAAATGAGAGGTGGGGGTGAAAACCCTTCTGACAGTGCTGCTGTCACTGCACTCCTTCTCTGACCTGAGAAGGCAACTGGCAGGTATTCAGTGTCCTGGCCTCCGGATACAGGGAATGGCCAATGTCCAGCTCCAAGAGAAACCAGGCTGCACTCCAGGCAAAAAAACTCATAGGGAGAATTTTAAAAGCCCTACGTGTGGCAAATCCGGGAGATGTGCGCGTGACTGGAACGCGCACGGGCTGCGTGGATTTTAAGAGGCCCGCAGTCACGCGCGTATGTCTCGGTGCGCGGATAAAAAAAAAGGTTTGGCGAAATAGGACGGGGGTGGGGGTCTGGGCAGGGAGTGGGAGGGGCATGGGCGGGCTTGGACCGTACCCATGAAGTCAGTTACGCGCACTACCGCGTGCCGGGATCCCAGAAGCGCGTAACTTGCTTCTGGTATGGACAGCCGATTTTATAACGTGCACGCACATTTGCTCAGGCGTGGCAGTTTGAAAGTTACCGTCCCTCTGCATAAAAAAACGTCTTAGTTAAAGTCTCTGTCTGCTTGAGGTTAAACAAGCAGGAATTGCTCAAAAAGGATTTCCCTCCAAAAATGTACTGAGTGAGGGAGTAGGCCTCGTTCTAAAAGAACAAGCTCCACTCTAAACAAAATCCTAACTCATATGTAATCTGCTTTGAAGTACCAAAAAAGCAGAATATAAGTCAAATAAATGCCACAGCGCCTATTGTTCTAGGCCCTACTTATAGGCAAGGTCCACCCACTCAGGCAGCCACAAGGGCAGGAACTGAAATGTGGCAGTCCTGCAAGCTGGTTCATGGGCTCTAGGGTCATCTAGTGGCCAGCTTGCATGGGGGCCACACTTAAATAGGGCCAGCATGTGGCATCATCACAGGCCTCTGCAGAGCTTTTCCTGCCGTGGGCCCTTTAAGCTTCAGTGCATGCTGCCAATAAGGAGGCCAATAAAAGAGGAGGAAGCATGGCAGTATGCCTGCTGCGAGAAGGAGTCAGCATCGGGGGTGAGTTAGGCCGGCCACAGGACAGCCCTGTGGCTGGCCAACCATGAAAGTACATTCTAAGCCCCCCTCTCCAACTCCCTTGGCTTGGGCTAAGAGGCTAGTTTTGGTTAGCTGAGGGGTAAGAACATTCATAGCTGGGTCCCATGTGATTTCTTCGGGCCCAAATCCCTTCCAAAATAACTTGCCCTTGAGAACTTTATAGTTCAGGATGTCCATGTCCTTTTCAGAATCCACCTTGGTCGGCTTAGGGATGGTCTGTGATTGCCAAGACAGGATTAAAGGTTTGAGCGGGGCCACATGGAAGGTATTGTGGACTTTGAGTGAGTTGGTAACAGACTGCTCCTATCTGGTGGGCAAAGAGGAATGGCCCAAGAAATCATGGCGCAAATTCATGGAGGGCATCTTTAAATGGAGATTATGGGTATTTAACCACAGCATGATACCAGGCTTGGATTGAGGTGCTGAGCGATATTTCTTATCTCCCCATCTCTTGTATTTCTCTGCTGCCAAAAAATGTCATTGATGAGTCCTTTGCCGTAGATCTCCAAGACTTTGCGTCATAGCATTAGCTGTGGGGCAAGGGACTGCCAGGGTACAGGAAGAGGAGTGTGAGGATGTGTGCCATACACTATTTTAAAAGGTGAAGAACAAGTGCTTCCCCAATGTGATTATTGTGGCAGAATTCTGCCTTTGGCAGTTTGATTTTTATTTTTTTCTTATTCTATTTGATTTTGAATATATTGTAAACCGTTTTGGTCAAATTTTTGTTTGTAAAGACGGTATAGAAATCTTTTTAAATAAATAAATAAATAAGAGAAGCCCAGACATCCTGTCTGTCATTCATGTAGGTTCTAAGGAAACTCCTGAGAATTTGATTGGTCTGCTCCATCTGACTCTTAGTTTGAGGGTGGTAAGCTGATGCAAAGTCCAAAGAAACCTTGAATTTTCAACAAACGTTTTGCTAAAACTTGGGAATGAATTGCATCCCATGATTGGAGAGTATAGGAATTTAATGAATACATAAATAAATACATAAATGCTCCGGCAAGCCATAAAGTCGAAAGATATGTTGAAATGTTTGTATGCTAATGCCAGAAGTCTAAGAAGTAAGATGGGAGAGTTAGAGTGTATAGCAGTAAATGATGACATAGACTTAATTGGCATCTCAGAGACATGGTGGAAAGAGGATAACCAATGGGTCAGTGCTATACCGGGGTACAAATTATATCGCAATGACAGAGAGGCGCACCCGGGAGGAGGTGTGGCGCTTTATGTCCGGGATGGCATAGAGTCAACAGGATAAACATCCTGCATGAGATTATATACAAAATTGAATCTTTATGGGTGGAAATCCCTTGTGTGTTGGGGAAGACTATAGTGACAGGAGTATACTACCGTCCACCTGGTCAAGATGGTGAGATGGACAGTGAAATGCTAAGGGAAATTAGGGAAGCAAACCAAATTGGTAGTGCAATAATAATGGGAGACTTCAATTACCCCAATATTGACTGGGTAAATGTATCATTGGGACACGCTAGAGAGATAACGTTCCTGGATGGAATAAATGATAGCTTTTTGGAGCAATTGGTTCAGGAACCGACAAGAGAGGGAGCAATTTTAGATCTAATTCTAGGTGGAGCACAGGACTTGGTGAGAGAGGTAACGGTGGTGGGGCCGCTTGGCAATAGTGATCATAATATGATCAAATTTGATTTAATGACTGGAAGAGGAACAGTGTGCAAATCCACTGCTCTCGTGCTAAACTTTCAAAAGGGAAACTTTGATAAAATGAGAAAAATTGTTAGAAAAAAACTGAAAGGAGCAGCTACAAAAGTAAAAAATGTCCAAGAGGCGTGGTCATTGTTAAAAAATACCATTCTAGAAGCACAGTCTAGATGTATTCCACACATTAAGAAAGGTGGAAAGAAGGCAAAACGATTACCGGCATGGTTAAAAGGGGAGGTGAAAGAAGCTATTTTAGCCAAAAGATCTTCATTCAAAAATTGGAAGAAAGATCCAACAGAAGAAAATAGGATAAAGCATAAACGTTGGCAAGTTAAATGTAAGAAATTGATAAGACAGGCTAAGAGAGAATTTGAAAAGAAGTTGGCCATAGAGGCAAAAACTCACAGTAAAAACTTTTTAAAATATATCCAAAGCAGAAAGCCTGTGAGGGAGTCAGTTGGACCGTTAGATGATCGAGGGGTTAAAGGGGCACTTAGAGAAGATAAGGCCATCGCGGAAAGATTAAATGATTTCTTTGCTTCTGTGTTTACTGAAGAGGATGTTGGGGACGTAATCATGATGGAGAAGGTTTTCATGGGTAATGATTCAGATGGACTGAATCAAATCACGGTGAACCTAGAAGATGTGGTAGACCTTATTGACAAACTGAAGAGTAGTAAATCACCTGGACTGGATGGTTTACACCCCAGAGTTCTAAAGGAACTAAAAAATGAAATTTCAAACCTATTAGTAAAAATTTGTAACCTATCATTAAAATCATCCATTGTACCTGAAGACTGGAGGATAGCAAATGTAACCCCAATATTTAAAAAGGGTTCCAGGGGCGATCCAGGAAACTACAGACCGGTTAGCCTGACTTCAGTGCCCGGAAAAATAATGGAAAGTGTTCTAAACATCAAAATCACAGAACATATAGAAAGACATGGTTTAATGGAACAAAGTCAGCATGGGTTTACCCAAGGCAAGTCTTGCCTCACAAATCTGCTTCACTTTTTTGAAGGAGTTAATAAACGTGGATAAAGGTGAACCGGTAGATGTAGTATACTTGGATTTTCAGAAGGTGTTTGACAAAGTTCCTCATGAGAGGCTTCTAGGAAAAGTAAAAAGTCATGGGATAGGTGGTGATGTCCTTTCGTGGATTGCAAACTGGCTAAAAGACAGGAAACAGAGAGTAGGATTAAATGGACAATTTTCTCAGTGGAAGGGAGTGGTCAGTGGAGTGCCTCAGGGATCTGTATTGGGACCCTTACTTTTTAATATATTTATAAATGATCTGGAAATAAATCCGACGAGTGAGATAATCAAATTTGCAGATGACACAAAATTGTTCAGAGTAGTTAAATCACAAGCAGATTGTGATAAATTGCAGGAAGACCTTGTGAGACTGGAAAATTGGGCATACAAATGGCAGATGATATTTAATGTGGATAAGTGCAAGGTGATGCATATAGGGAAAAATAACCCATGCTATAATTCACAATGTTGGGTTCCATATTAGGTGCTACAACCCAAGAAAGAGATCTAGGCGTCATAGTGGATAACACATTGAAATCGTCGGTTCAGTGTGCTGCGGCAGTCAAAAAGCAAACAGAATGTTGGGAATTATTAGAAAGGGAATGGTGAACAAAATGGAAAATGTCATAATGCCTCTGTATTGCTCCATGGTGAGACCGCAACTTGAATGCTGTGTACAATTCTGGTCGCCGCATCTCAAAAAAGATATAATTGCGATGGAGAAGGTACAGAGAAGGGCTACCAAAATGATAAGGGGAAAGGAACAACTCCCCTATGAGGAAAGGCTAAAGAGGTTAGGACTTTTCAGCTTGAAGAAGAGACGGCTGAGGGGGGATATGATAGAGGTGTTTAAAATCATGAGAGGTCTAGAACGGGTAGATGTGAATAGGTTATTTACTCTTTCGGATACTAGAAAGACTAGGGGGCACTCCATGAAGTTAGCATGGGGCACATTTAAAACTAATCAGAGAAAGTTCTTTTTTCTCAACGCACAATTAAACTCTGGAATTTGTTACCAGAGGATGTGGTTAGTTCAGTTAGTATAGTTGTGTTTAAAAAAGGATTGGATAAGTTCTTGGAGGAGAAGTCCATTACCTGCTATTAAGTTCACCTAGAGAATAGCCACTGCCATTAGCAACGGTAACATGGAATAGACTTAGTTTTGGGGCACTTGCTAGGTTGTTATGGCCTGGATTGGCCACTGTTGGAAACAGGATGCTGGGCTTGATGGACCCTTAGTCTGACCCAGTATGGCATATTCTTATGTTCTTATGTTCTTATGAAGACATGTGCCAGCTCAGGAACAGAAGGAGGTCAGAGAGTGGTATGAAAATGGGCCATTTTTGAGAACTGCTCCACTATGATCCAAATGACAGTTCAACTGTTAGAGCTAGGAAGATCCATAATAAAATCCATAGCGATGCGAGACTTTGGCTTTTTGGGAACTGGCAGGGCTGTAACAACTCCCACAGATATGCTTGCAATGGCTTATTGGCAGTGCAGTTGGGGCAAGACTCCATGTATCACTGGTTGTTTTGTTTGTCTTGGAGCCACCAGTAACGGTGGGTGAGTAGTTATAGAGTTTTCTTGGTACCTAGATGACCTGCTGATCAAGAGAAGTATGCCCAAAGAAGAACTTTCTCTCGAAAATGCTTTGGGACAACAGTGTTTCCTGGAGGCACGGGAATAACTACAATTTCTAATATTTTTGTTTGGTCAGTAATGTTACGTAATTGATCCTGTGCATCTACAGCTTCAAAGAGCATGAGAGGGTATCCACACGTTGATGTCTTTCCACTGGTCAATGAGCTCAAAATTGAAATGATTAAAGAACAGATACCAGTGAGCTTGTCACAGATTCAGGTTTTATGCCTGCTGCAGATATTGAAGATTTTTATGTGTAAGCCCACCTCGGGAGGTATGTCACACTCTGGCAGGGCCACAAACGTATTTATAGTTCTTCAGAAAAGGGACTTGACTAGCTCTTCTCAAAGATCCCCTTCCCCAGGGTGTAGATCCTTTTTATGGGGGCAAAGAGTTAACTTCTTTCTTTGTGTTGTTCCTGGGAGAGGGGTCTCACTTCCTCTGTTTCTCTGTCTGAGTCCCTTGGCAGAGGGATAAGTGTACTCTGTGCTCAAATAATCACTCTGGAACCACTTTGTTAGTGTCCGAAATTAAGGTCTTTACTGTTCAAACACTGATGATAAATGGCATAGTAACTTAAACTGCAGCCCCACAGAATGCTCTTGTATTCTTCTCTTACAGTCTTTTTTCCCCCCTATTTGTGCAGGACTCACATACCAGGGCCAGGGAAATATCCACCCTCCAGGGCCTGGTTAAGTGGAGTTCTCAGTTGGGCTGGGTCTCGTTAAACTGGTCGGGAAAAACCCTTCCAATCTGGCAAAAACATTAAATAGTCTATGGCACAGAGACTCTCTCTCTCTCTCCCCAGGGTGAAAACATGGTAAGCAGATCTTCTGGATCTTTTTGGTTCATACATAGTCTCTTTGTCTCTTCTTTCTGGATCCCTGAAGGGAGGGATCCCCTTGAAGCAAGCAGCTCGTCTTAAGAACATAAGAACATAAGAAATTGTCATGCTGGGTCAGACCAAGGGTCCATCAAGCCCAGCAACCTGTTTCCAACAGAGGCCAAACCAGGCCACAAGAACCTGGCAATTACCCAAACACTAAGAAGATCCCATGCTACTGATGCAATTAATAGCAGTGGCTATTCCCTAAGTAAACTTGATTAATAGCCATTAATGGACTTCTCCTCCAAGAACTTATCCAAACCTTTTTTGAACCCAGCTACACTAACTGCACTAACCACATCCTCTGGCAACAAATTCCAGAGCTTTATTGTGCATTGAGTGATAAAAGAATTTTCTCCAATTAGTCTTAAATGTGCTACTTGCTAACTTCATGGAATGCCCCCTAGTCCTTCTATTATTCGAAAGTGTAAATAACCCAGAAGGAAGGAAGGAGCAGCCAAAACGTCCTCCTGGATCTTGAACTCAAAATCCTTTTCCCTTCAATAAAAACTAACACCAGAGTTCCATCTTGGAGGCAGTCACTGATGCCTCTGTCCTTTGGAGGATGGAGAGGAACAACCTCAGACAAAGGGCTCCTCGTGCTCTGGGCCCAGGTGGTGTACAGGTTCTCACAAGGCTCCTACCACTTAAAATCTGAAACCCAAAAAATATACCCATAGGGAAATCCGAACCAGCCAGGGAGCAGACTGGTTAAGGAAAACCCTACCGTCCCTGGTCAGTACCCCCAGGTAGGCTTTGCTTGGCTACTCTTACTGGCCTCAAAATCAACTCAAGCAAAAGCTCCTCTCTGCCTCCTAAGTCTGAGCAAACCAAAAGGAACGGCCTCTCGAGCTCTCTGTACAGATCTGCTATATAGATTCTCAGGGCGATGGCCATTGCAGACCCTTTAAAAGGAGGGACTGCATTTGAATGGATCTCCCCTATTCACTGAATGGATCTCCCCTATTCACTGATCTGATCTTCACTAGTTGAACGAAAGGTTTCCCAGGCCTTAATGGTAACAGACTGGCTGTCGGTTACATATGGTCTGTGTATACGGTGACAGGAAAAAGTGTCTCCTTCCAGCAAACGGCGCCATTCCTCTAAGTTGTTTCAAAATGATGTCCCCTTAAGAAAGACTTTTTATAGCTGAAACTTGTAAGGGTGGAGTCTCCTTTGTTTTTATTCGACAAGATGATTTAAGTGTTTACCGTACATGGTTATGCCACAACTCATTCCCTTTTCTACTCGTTTTTTTTTTTAATTCATTTTTGGTACAGGATTTCCAAGAAGGCCTTCTTGATCGCTACTAAAGACATATTGATTCTAGATCATGAATCTAGTAGGATCAATATGTCGTTAGTAAGAATCAAGAAGTGCTCCATGCAGGTCTTTGTGCAACAATGGATTAAAAAAAAAAAAAAAGAGTGTGCTTAGGTAATTTTGTACATAATTTTCACAGATTTCATTCATCTTCTTCAGAACAAGAGGAAAACAGGTTTACTACATTGCTATGCAAAACGTTACGAAGGCTTGTGGTATTCTAACAAGCCCATGTTTGTCCTAGGCATTCAAAGAATTGAGAATGTGCCTTAGAAAGGAGTGCATGGCTTCTGTACTCTAAGCATAAAATACATTACGACTTAGCTCGAGTGAGGACATTTCTAAACACTCAGCTTTAGAGATTTTCATGCCCCGTGTGCTTTGCAAAAGTTGGTATATATCAGAATACAGAAGGGACAAGCTAATAGCATTGTGTTTACCTATATCTACAACTGTAATTAATCACTACAAGGGCCACGGAGAAGGCCAGCGTAAACACTGCTAAAAGCTACTGGTTGGCACCATTTGTTTTGGTTAAAGGGATGGGAAGCACTGATTTGCTTTTTGTTTTGTGTTAAATTAGTTTTGGGGAAAAAAAAAGGCTCAGCAAATTAATTCTACTTTGTCTTTTTTTTTTTTTTATACCTTCATGTTGATGACCTCTCTGACCGTTTTTCTCAAAATTTCTCACTTTAACCTCCTCATTTGACCTCTACTGCTCCCTCCCACCAGCATGGCCACTGCCTTGACTTAGTCCTTATGATAGAGGTCTTTAAGATCATGAGAGGTCTTGAACGAGTAGATGTGACTCGGTTATTTTCACTTTCAAATAATAGAAGGACTAGGGGGCATTCCATGAAGTTAGCAAGTAGCACATTTAAGACTAATCGGAGAAAATTCTTTTTCACTCAACGCACAATAAAGCTCTGGAATTTGTTGCCAGAGGATGTGGTTAGTGCAGTTAGTATAGCTGGGTTCAAAAAAGGTTTGGATAAGTTCTTGGAGGAGAAGTCCATTAATGGCTATTAATCAAGTTTACTTAGGGAATAGCCACTGCTATTAATTGCAACAGTAGCATGGGATCTTCTTAGTGTTTGGGTAATTGCCAGGTTCTTGTGGCCTGGATTGGCCACTGTTGGAAACAGGATGCTGGGCTTGATGGACCCTTGGTCTGACCCAGCATGGCAATTTCTTATGTTCTTATGTTCCTTTCTCTCCCAGCTTCTCCGCCTCTGGTTTTCCCCTCTCTTTGATTATCAACTGATAATTTTCACACTTAGCCACCCTTCCCCTCAGTCTTGCCCAATCACCACTAACACCATAGGAGTATCCAGGCTATTGACCTAACCTTGGCATCCTGTCCGGTACTGTCTCATCTCTCTTCTCCTCTACAGCCTTGGCAGACTCTCTTGATGAGTCAGTTTCTTCTTATTACACCATTCTCTCCTCTGCTTTGGACACTCTTGCTCCACTCCTCCCCCTTCTTGCAAGGTTGTGCCAAGCGCCAACCTTGGCTCACCTCCAGAGTTCACTTCCTAAATTCCTGCGCCCATTCTGCAGAGCACCTCTGGCTGAGGTCCTGTTCCCATGCTGACCACACACAATTCACTTTCATGCTCACCTTCTTCCAGCCTGCTATCACACGTTATTGTGAGCATCTGACAAACTCCCCTGCCTTCAACTCCTACCGACTCTTTGCCACTCTTCCCTCCCGCTTCACACGGCCTCCACCTTCCATTCTCCCTTCACTCTGCCCAAATTAAGGCGGACTTCTTCCATGAAAACATTAACAAGATTAATCACGGTTTCTCCTCCAGATCAACCACTCTGCCCCTTCTTCATGCACCTCCCCTTCCTTTGGCTCCTGCCACACTTTCTTCCTTTTCTGACATCACAGAGGAGGAAACAGCACATCTTCTCTCCTCCTCCAAACTCACCACTTATTCCCCCGACCCCGTTCCCACCTGGATCCTCATTTCTACAGTATCTCCCTTACAATCATCCCCTCCATCGTCACATCCTCAGTCAATCACCTGCCACTGCAACGGTCCCATCTTCCTTCAGATCATGCCACTCCTCAAAAAACTCTCACTCGATCCTATCTGTGCTGCTATCGTCCCCACCTCCATCTTCCCTACACATCCAAGCTGCTTGAACATGCAGTTCACCTCTGCTGACTTGACTTTCTGTCATCTCAAGTTGTTCTGGACCCACTCGAGCCTCACTTTCCTGCCTTAGTTTCCAGTGAACTCTTTGTGGCCAAGGCCAAGGGCCTTTCCTCACTCCTCATCCTTCTTGACCTATCCACTGCTTTTGACCCCACTGTTCACACACTGTACTCTGTTGGACTTCAGGACTCTGCTCTAACCTGGTTTTCTTCATACCTCTCTTATTGAACTTTTGCTGTATTGTCTGGTGGTCCTTTCTCCACCACGGATCTGCTATCATTTAGTGTGCCTCTTCTTTTTTCCATCTACACTGCTTCTCTTGGTGCTCTGATTTCCTCCTACAGTTTTCAGTACCATTTGTATGTTGATGACAGCCAGATCTACCTCTCTACACCTGAAATTTCACCAAGAATCTAATTCCAAAGTTCAGCCTGTTTGTCTGACATTACTGCTGGGATGTCCTGCCATCACTTTACATTTAATGAGCTCCTTATTGAGCTGCTGGCTGGCTAGTAAAGTTAAACTTATCCAGGTAACTTTACAGGCATATTTAACAGTGCAGGCATGCTGCTGAATGTCCTCTGCTATCTTAAAGTTAACTGGATAAGTTTACTCTGCTAACTTTATTTATTTATTTAAAAATTTTTCTATACCGTCGTTAAGTTAAATACCATCACAACGGTTTACAGAAGGGCACGATAAAGAGAAATATGGGTGGAATAGATTACAAATTACTCATGTGCCATCATAGTACGAAAACAATTTAAAATAATAAACTAGGCCAGCTCCTTGGTTATGTTAGCTGAATAATACTGAAAATCGATGTTTAACCTGCTAACTTAGCTTGATAGCCATCTCTGCCCTGGAATGCCCCCATGCTACCCCCTAAGTTAACCGGATAAACATGTGGATAAAGGTGAACCGGTAGATGTAGTATATTTGGATTTTCAGAAGGCATTTGACAAAGTCCCTCATGAGAGGCTTCTAAGAAAACTAAAAAGTAATGGGATAGGAGGTGATGTCATTTCGTGGATTACATACTGATTAAAAGACAGGAAAAAGAGAGTAGGATTAAATGGTCAATTTTCTCAGTGGAAAAGGGTAAACAGTGGAGTGCCTCAGGAATCCGTACTTGGAAGGATGCTTTTCAATATATATATAAATGATCTGGAAAGGAATACGACGAGTGAGGTTATCAAATTTGCGGATGATACAAAATTATTCAGAGTAGTTACATCACAAGCGGATTGTGATACATTACAGGAGGACCTTGCAAGACTGGAAGATTGGGCATCCAAATGGCAGATGAAATTTAATGTGGACAAGTGCAAGGTGTTCCATATAGGGAAAAATAACCCTTGCTGTAGTTACACGATGTTAGGTTCCATATTAGGAGCTACCACCCAGGAAAAAGATCTAGGCATCATAGTGGATAATACTTTAAAATTGTCGAGTCAGTGTGCAGTCAAAAAAGGCAAACAGAATGTTAGGAATTATTAGGAAGGGAATGGTTAATAGAACGGAAAATGTCATAATGCCGCTATATCGCTCCCTGAATCCAGGGTAGAAACGCTTGAAGGGCAAGACGTACCGCTCTTTTCTCGAGACAATTGATGGACCAGAAGCCCTCTGTTAGAGACCAAAGCCCTTGGGCGGATCTGGTGTCGCACATAGCTCCCCAACCTGACAGACTCGCATCGGTGGAGACTATCAGCCAATTCGGTGGGTTCAAATCCACCGCCTTCTCCAGATTGTCACGTGAAAGCCACCATGACAGACTGACTCTGGACTCTGGAAGCAGAGACAAGGGTAGGTGGAACTGCTCCGACACCGGACTCCACCGTGACAACAGCGCACGCTGTAGTGGACGTAAGTGGGCGAACGCCCACGGAACCAAGTCTAAGGTGGACGCCATGGATCCCAGCACTTGCAGATGATGCCACACAGTGGGTGTTTGTCTGAGAAGAAGCTCCTGTATCTGGTTCTGCAACCTGGCTACCCGGTCCGACGCCAGAAAGACTCTGCCTCGCAAGGTATCGAAACGGGCTCCCAAATAGGTCAGTTCTTGGGTGGGTTCAGGTGACTCTTCTGAAGATTGATGACCCATCTGAGCGATCTCAAGGTGAACATCACCATGCGAACTGATCTTTTGCAGTCCTCCCTGGTCTTGGCGCGAATCAGCCAGTCATCCAGGTATGGATGGACCAGGATCCCCTACTTGCGAAGGAAGGCTGCTACCACCACCATGACTTTGGTGAAAGTTCGAGGAGCCATCGCCAGACCAAATGGAAGGGCCTGAAACTGGAAGTTTTGTCCCAAGACCTTGAAGCGTAGAAACCACTGGTGACATAGCCGTATCGGAATATGCAGATAAGCCTCCATAAGATCCAGGGACGCAAGGAACTCCCCCATCCGAATGGCAGCCAGTACCTTCTGCAGGGTTTCCATGTGAAAACGAGAGATTCGGAGACAACGGTTCACCTTCTGTAGGTCTAGGAAGGGATGAAATGTGCCCTCCTTTTTGGGAACCACAAAGTAAATTGAGTAACGTCCCTGACCCTCTTCTGTCTCCGGAACCGGGACAATGGCCTGTAGCTGGATCAGGCACTGCAGAGTCTCCCGTACCGCTTCCTGCTTGCTGCGCGAAGCCATGGGGGACTCCACGAACACTTCCTGCACGGGACGTGAAAACTCTAGAGCATAGCCTTCTCTGATCACCTCCAGGATCCAACGGTCTGAGGTGATCCTTGCCCATTCTGTGTAAAAGCTGGACAATCTGCCCCCGACAACTTCGACAGAATGGGGACTCGTGGCTTCGTTGGGAGGGTTTACTACCTCCTGTCCCGAGGCGTCCAGAATCCCGGCCGGGACGATGACTCCCTCGATAGGACTGTTGCTGTCCTGAGGTCTGCTTAGATGTGGAAGGCGAGGAATACCTGCCGGAACGAAATTGGCATGAATCCCGAAAACGCGGCCGCGAAGGAAACGCCTTTCTGGTGGGCCTTTTATCTTCCGGCAACTTATGCCCCTTAGATTCTCCGAATAGCTTTACCAACTGCTCCAGTTCCTCACCGAACAGGAGCTTGCCCTTAAACGGGAGGTCATACAGCTGAGATTTTGAAGTCAAATCCGCTGACCAATTGCGCAGCCATAGCAGTCGGCGCGCAGTCACTACAGAAACCATGCTGTGCGCTGAAGTTCACACTAGGTCGTAAAGCGCATCTGCTACATATGCGATGCCCACCTCCAAACAAGAGCCCTCCAAGACGGCACCACTGCCAGCTCCTGTAGTGGCATTAGAGGCCTGAACCCAGCACAAACACGCCCTCTGCATGAGGCTGGCGCAGATCGTGGCCCGAAGACTCAATGCAGCCACTTCAAAGACTCGCTTCAACTGGATCTCCAGCTTACGGTCCTGCATATCATTTAAAGCGGCAGCACCCGCTACCGGAATAGTGGTCTCCTTTGTCACGGCCGAAACCGCCGCATCCACCTTCAGAATTTTCAGAAGATCCAAGACATCTGTTGAAAGAGGATAGAGCTTGGCCATAGCTCTGCCCACCTTGAGCCCCGCGTCCGGCGCGTCCCACTCGCTGGTCACCAGCTTGCGAACATTTTTAGGCAGTGGAAAGGACGACGTGGGCCCCCGTATTCCATCAAGAACCGGATTAACCCCATCACTATCTGATTCTTCCTGAGAGATCTTAAGCCCCAGAACTTCCAACACCTGCGGAATAAGGGGTCATAGTTCCTCTCGCTTAAAAAGGCGGACCACGCTGGGATCATCCCCTTCTGTGGGTGGCAAATCATCATCATCTGCAGCATCTTGATCAGGGTCCCCAAGATCAGGAACCAAATTCGGAACCTGAGCCGAACCCGGATCCGGAACTCCGGAGGGTGGGGGCGGGGTCTGCAGCCCCTGTTCCTTGAGTTGACCCTTCTTGAGCGGCGGCTCGGAAAGACCCACTGACTGAATTTGCCTCCTGAAGCCCACCTGCTTTCTGGCCAGGAAAGCCTGGTGCATTAACAAGACAAACTCCGGCGAAAACCCCTCCGGGTCTCCATCTGCCGGAATGAGATCCTGATGATCCGGTTCACCCAGTCCCCCAGCGCTGTCCTCCGCCACAAGGGCTAAGACTGGAGGGGATCCCTCCTCCCTTGAGCCTCGGCATGAAGACCCCGCATTCCAGGGGAAGGGCTCAGGGCCCGCGAACTCTCCATCCCTAGGAAGGATAAGGGAGGGAAAAAACAAAACTAAATTCTGCCTTCGCGCCCGCATGCCTGACAGAGCATGGAGCGAAAGCGAGGGCTCCTTGAAAAAAAATGTGCAGCCACGCGGCCCAGGAGCTGAGGGGAGGAACGGAAAAAATAGAAAAAAATGCCGACAGACCTGTTGCAATGGGTCGTGCTGCCGAACACAGTAAGCCGCGCCAAAAGCTGTGTGGCGAAGAAAACACTTACCCTGTCCCTTCAGAGCAACCCGGAGCCCCGGGATTAGAGGGAAAGGGGGCCAGAGGGCTGCCAAACACCCCGGAGTGCCTGCAAGGCTGGCTGTCCCGACCCAACTCCTTACCTCAGCTCGAAACCACAGAGGAAGTCTCACTCAGTTTTACTTTGATTTTTTTTTTTTTAAACTTTACTGAGTCCTGTAGAGCAGAGAGGGTCAAAGAAGCAGCTTTGGGGGAGCAGCCACGGAGGTGAGTAATCAAGAGCCCCTGGTCTTCACACTCCGAGTGGTGATGGACGAAACCCAGACGGAGGTAACCAACCCCCCAGACGTCCGGTACGACTGAGGGGGTGGCCTACGAAGGTGCCTAACACCTCAGGAAGCAATCCTGAAGAAAAAACCCGGAGAAAAAAAATCTAACTAACTAAACTGAAAACTTAACTAAGACTGCAGGTGCCTGTCTTCCAGCTGCTGGAGTCAGAGAAATACTGAGGGACTGCAGGTGGCTCTCTCGTTATGTAGCAGTGCCCAAAGGTCTAATTGTTCTCTGTCTCCACCTGCTGGTAGGGATACACAACCCACTTCTCTGGACTGATCCTTGTACGTATAGGGAATGGTTATTTACCCTTTATTTGAAAGGGTTCCTAATTTATCCGTTTACCTAATTAATCCTGATATTACTATCCAGATAACTTAGAATGGATATTCAACCGCACGGCTATGCTGCTGAATATAACCGGAGAAGTTCCAGTTAGCTGGAGAAGTTATATCCAGATAAGGTTAGACCTGCTATTGAGCCGGTCTAACATAATTGGTTATCTTAACTGGAAAAAAATGAATAGAAAGCATTAAATAATATAGTTAATTGGGTAAGCAGTGCCACGCTGTTCCACCCAATCCCTGCCCATTGACTATCAGGCTATCTACTTAGCTGGATAAGTCACATATCACCATGAAACCAGCAACCGGCAGATTTAAAACAAAGCATAGGAAGTATTTTTTCACTCGGCGCACAGTCCAGCTTTAGAATCTGTTGCCAGAGGACGTGGTCAGGGCAATCAACATAGTGGGCTTCAAAAGAGGACTGGAGACGTTCCTGAAGGAAAAGGCCAGGGATGGTTATTGGTTGGAAAACCAGCGCTTATCTCTGGGAGTGAAATACAAGAAACAGATCAACTACTGGAGATCTGCTGGGTATTTGTGATCTGGACTGGTCACTGTCAGAGACAGGAGGCTGGGCTCAGTGGACCTTGGTCGGCCCAGCTTGGCACTTCTTATGTTCTTATGCTCTCTTGAAAGCTCATCAAAAATACGTTAGGATTGTCCAACACAGAGGTTCCCAAACCTGTCCTGGTGGACCCCCAGCCCGTCGGGTTTTCTGGATATCCGCAATGAATATGCATGAGATAAATCTGCATGCAGTGGAGGCAGTGCATGCAAATCTATCTGGTGTGCCTAAGTGGACTAATGCAGAAAGCACACTACCTTATTATTATTATTACTAACTTTGCCTGCCTACAACTCCATAACTTTTCAGTCCTGCCAAAATCTCCCTACTTCCCCCTTTCTCGTCTCCGCTCCGCTATTTGAGTCGCCCGTGCAAAGTGCTGTAATGGCACGGAGCAAGCATTTAACTGCCCACAAGCACACAATTGTGTGACAAGACAAATGTAATGTAGGACACTAAGGAAATGGGAGCCTAACCCTAAGGCTCCCAACCTGCTTTGGAACAGCTGAGAGCTGTGCGGCCTTCCAAACAAAAGTCTCCTCTTCACAATTACCTTCAATTACCGGCTCGCTGTTGAACAAAGAAACGAAGGATTCTACCATTAAGCCCTTCCAGGCAAACTGGAACTGATCCAAACAGAATCTAAAATACCCGGCATTTGTATTACACGGTTACAAACGCATGGACAGGAAGGGATGTGCGCCGCTCATGCAGCGTTGCTACTGACAAGGCCCCTCACAAAAAAAAATATTCCTCCTCGTGCTTTTTGTACAAATAAAACGAAACCTACCTGGCGAGGATTTTTTAAACTGTGGATCCTTGTGGGTGATATTGTTTGAGAAAGGGAAGGCCTTGCAAGTTACGGCTGTTATTCTGCCTGCCAGCGCAGCATCTAGCGTGGGCTGTTTGCTCACTGCCTTCGTTTGCGGGGAAGTGAATCGTCCACACTTCACTCTGAAAAGTTTAGCTTAAGATTCCCTGCCAGCTTGCAGAGCTAGACCAGGCCCAAGCCCCTTGCTGGTCAGGCCTGCCTGCTTATTAACAACTAATAACCTGGGCACCCCATGGACAAAGCCTTTTTTTGCATATCTGGGCTCATTCATTTCTTTTTCTTATTTAAATTTTTTTTAATGGAGCTCTATTCAGGTCTTACGTTTCCAGCTTTATCGGATAAAAGCCGAAAAGCAGGAACGGTAGCGACTGCGACCGAGAAACCGGACTGCGCCACTGGAAACCGCAAATAAGTGGGGAGCCGCAGTGAACATTCATCAGACGTGTTCGGTCTGAAAATAAGGGTAATTTGCGAAACCTGGGCTACGCTGAAAACCCAGACCTGATCGCACCTTTGGGAAGCAGAGCTGGGAAAGCCAGCCTTGTACACAGGATGTGACCCGGTACATTGAGGATCCAAAGCACCACCCGAATGCCAGCAGTATGGAAGCTTGGGGACCAGCCACAACGACTTGAAAGGGCAGTGATTCACCTTTTCACTAATATTACATCTACAGCATTGGCTGAATTGTACTACTAAAGTACAAGAATGCACCGTCCCCTTCAATTCTATTACATGCTTCTTGGCTAGGAGATTTTCTTATAGCATTTAGATTTAGGTTTATTTCTTTATATTACGCACTCAGCACTTCAAAGCAGATTACATGCAGGCACTGCAGGTGCTTAACCTGCCCCTAGAGGGCTCCCAGTCCAACGGGGGTCATTTATCATTGCGCCTTGCAGCCAGGTAGAGAGTGCATCAAGCTAGGTAGAGAGTACACTGTACAAATGAACTCCTCTTTCACCTTTCATCACTCCAAAGGACAGAAAACCTTCACTGATGTCAAGTTTGCTGTTCGCACCTTTCACTGTACCCCACCCCCCAAACCTCACTCCGATTTAATATTGCCCCCTCTTACAGTGGTGTAAATAGTAAACTTACATATTGGCCTCCAGAGAGTCTCTCTCTCTCTCTCTCTCCCCCCCCCCCCCCCGGTGGAAATTAGCCTAACCATGTCCCATTTTTTTAAAATCGTGAGCATTATTTCCGCTACATTTATAGCATTTTGATGAATCCAGGGGTAGGTTTGAACCTGAAGCAAAGGAGAAGCAGTAGGATTTGAACTCGGATTCACCTGCTTCAATGCCCACTGTTAATCTTTCCACCTTATTGTTTGCTATTGACCTTTTATTTCCATTTTTCCTTTGAAAGCATGTAAGCTGTAACGTTCGGCCCGGTGGCTTAAACTCCAGACATGAAAGCCTGGAGACCAAGATCTGATTTCGTTGTCTACCACTCTCACCGTGTGACCCTCAGCGCCTCAACTCGCCTTTCACTGTCCTTCAAGGCAGACTGCCTAAAAGTCGTTTCCTCATGCATAGGTGCTCTGCAAGGTTTAAAAACGTGCAGAGCTTGCTTCACACAGCAGTATGTGCGGAAAGGATACTGTAAATAGTAAATATTATTACTGTGCACATTCTTTTCGAAGCTGTCAGACGTACTTGTAAAGTATCCTCGCTATTTACCACTATTTGTGTTAACAATACAACTATATTTAAACATGGCATTCGTAGTCTCTGGGGTGGGAGAGGGAGAAGTTCCCGCCACTGCACGTAGGAGTCGGCAGGGAAGCACAAGAGCAACACTGCTAACAGTCGCGTCAGTACCAAGTGACTGTTCCGTGGACTGCGTGAACCTGGAGAAGATCCTCAAGTACCGAATGATGCAGTTGGAGATGAAAAAGATGTGGTAGAAAGGCGCAGAAACAGTCCCAGTGGTATTGGCTGCCACTGATCTGATTTAAGAAGAATTTCCGGATGTTTCCAGACGTGCTGCCTGTGCCGACGTCCTGTGAGCTCCAGAAGGACGCTCTCCTTGGCGTGAGACGAGTGTTAAGAAGGGCATTAGCGGTGAATTTGAGAGACTGGGATGAATCTCCGCATCCCTGGGCATCCGAGTGTGGTTCGCTCCTGTTAAGCTGTGCGCAACGTTAACCCATTTGGAGATATTACCCGGGACACCCAGTGATGATATGGCTGTCTGGGTTCATGCATATCGAGCTCCTGAGGGAGCTGCAGTGTGTTTCCCCAAACCAAGGATTGCTTGTGAAATGACTGAGCTAGCTAGGATGGGTGGGAAGAAGAGGATTCAAAATGGGGGGGGGGGGGGGGGGGGGGGGTGGGTGGAGGCAACCTCAGGTAGTTCTGAATGAAAGCTTCTGTTATCTTAGCTCATAAGAACATAAGAAATTGCCATGCTGGGTCAGACCGAGGGCCCATCAAGCCCAGCATCCTGTTTCCAACAGAGGCCAAAACCAGGCCACAAGAACCTGGCAATTACCCAAACATTATGAAGATCCCACGCTACTGATGTAATTAATAGTGGCTATTCCCTAAGTAAACTTGATTAATAGCAGGTAATGGACTTCTCCTCCAAGAATTTATCCAAACCTTTTTAAAACCCAGCTTCACTAACCACATCCTCTGGCAACAAATTCCAGAACTTTATTGTGCATTGAGTGAAAAAGAATTTTCTCCGATTAGTCTTAAATGTGCTACTTGCTAACTTCATGGAATGCCCCCTAGTCCTTCTATTATCCAAAAGTGTAAATAACCGATTCACATCTACTCATTCAAGACCTCTCATGATTTTATAGACCTCTATCATATCCCCCCTCAGCCGTCTCTTCTCCAGGCTGAACAGCCCTAACCTCTTCAGCCTTTCCTCATAGGGGAGCTGTTCCAATCCCTTTATCATTTTGGTTGCCCTTCTCTGTACTTTCTCCAGTGCAACTATATATTTTTGAGATGCAGCAACCAGAATTGTTCACAGTATTCAAGGTGCAGTCTCACCATGGAGCGATATAGAGGCATTATGACATTTTCCGTTTTATTCACCATTCCCTTTCTAATAATTCCCAACATTCTGTTTGCTCTTTTGACTGCCGCAGCACACTGAGCCAACGATTTAAATGTGTTATCCACTATGATATCTAGATCTTTTTTCTGGGTGGTAGCTCCTACAATGTATCCTAACATTGTGGTACTACAGCAAGGGTTATTTTTCCCTATATGCATCACCTTGCACTTATCCACATTAAATTTCATCTGCCATTTGGATGCCCAATCTTCCAGTCTTGCAAGGTCCTCCTGTAATTTATCACAATCCGCTTGTGATTTAACTACTCTGAATAATTTTGTACCATCTGCAAATTTGATAACCTCTCTCGTCATATTCCATTCCAGCTCATTTATAAATATATTGAAAAGCACCGGTCCAAGTACAGATCCCTGAGGCACTCCACTGTTTACCCTTTTCCACTGAGAAAATTGACCATTTAATCCTACTCTCTGTTTCCTGTCTTTTAACCAGTTTGTAATCCATGAAAGGACATCGCCTCCTATCTCATAATTTTTTAGTTTTCTTAGACGTCTCTCATGAGGGACTTTGCCAAATGACTTCTGAAAATCAAAATACACTACATCTACTTTATCCACATGTTTATTAACCCCTTAAAAAAAATGAAGCAGATATGTGAGGCAAGACTTCTCTTGGGTAAATCCATGCTGACTGTGTTACATTAAACCATGTCTTTCTATATGTTCTGTGATTTTGATCTTTAGAATAGTTTTCCACTATTTTTCCTGGCACTGAAGTCAGGCTAACTGGTTTATAGTTTTCCGGATCACCCCTGGTGCCCTTTTTAAATATTGGGGTTATATTGGCCACCCTCCAGTCTTCAGGTGCAATGGATGATTTTAATGATAGGTTACAAATTTTAACTAATGAATCTGAAATTTCATTTTTTTAGTTCCTTCAGAACCCTGGGGTGCATACCATCCAGTCCAAGTGATTTGCTACTCTTTAGTTTGTCAATCTGGTTTACTATATCTTCCAGGATCACAGTGATTTCGTTCAGTTCGTCTGACTCATCACCCCTGAAAACCATCTCCGGAGTCAGTATCTCCCCAACATCCTCATTAGTAAACACGGAAGTAAAGAATTCAGTTAATCTTTCTGCAATGGCCTTATCTTCCCTAAGAGCCCCTTTAACCCTTCGGTCATCTAACGGTCGAACTGACTCCCTCGCGAGGTTCTGCTTTGGATATATTTTTAAATGTTATTATTATAAGGTTTTGCCTCTATGGCCAACTTCATTTCAAATTCTTTCTTAGCCTGTCTTAGCAATGTTTTATACTTAACTTGACAATAAGATGAGTTCCATAAAAGTGAGGGTGGGTGAACCTCCTCCAACCTGCTTCAAATCCAGGTTCAGATCAGCAAATATTTGACTGATTTATTTGCGTAATCATAGTCAGCTTTGGCATAGTTTGAATCTATGTTTTGGTTGAAATTCCTGATTTACTCAGCTTTAGGTAGTAATATTCAAATGACTGATGACTAGAGAAAGGTCTAGGAATGTTCATTCTGTTTGCTTTCCATGGTTTGTACTTGTAAATTTTTTATGCACAGAACATTCGGTGACAATATATGCGTGTGTTTTACCATGGTATTTTATACCCGCACATATCACATATGCATTTCTTTACCCTACAGCATACGTGTGTATGAATAGAGAGAAATTATTCAGGAAAAATTATTCAGGAAAAAACAGAAAGGCACAGACACACAGTAAGTGCTCCTACCATGTGACAGGGGCCGACCAATGGCACGGATACCCTGTCACATGGTAAGGGCAAAGGGCCATCGGTGCCATTTTTATTAGCGCAGCTGACGGCCCGAGAGCGGGAGATTGCTCCCCGCGCCCCCATTGGACCACCAGGTAATTTAAAAATGTTTTTGGGGGGGTCGGGAGGGTGGGGGAGGCTAAGGTATCAGTTTTAAAGGGTCAGGGTGGGTTTTTTATCGGATCGCGCACAGCCGATAAACAAAAAACCAATCAGGCCGGATGATAAAAATTATAAGATTTGAACCGGAACCGAACCGATTCCGATTCACATCTCTAATTATCTCAACTGGTAAACCATTTGGAAGACTATGATATTCTATACCCAAACCAATTTGGATTTAGGAAAAATCACTTAACTGAGACTTTACTCCTCTCTTTAATGGACTCTGTCCTATGCAGGTTTGATGTTGATGAATCTTATTTTCTTGTGCTAATTGATTTAACAGCTGTCTTCAACAATGTGGACCATACCTTGTTATGCCATCAGCTGAGCAAAATTGGAATTGACGATTGTGTTCCCAAATGGCTCTGTTTAGGACATTCCAAGTCAAACTGGGTAACCACAAATCTGATACCTTTCATATTGATTCAGATGTCCCTCAAAGTTCAGCACTCTCGGTAATACTATTCAATATTTATATGCTCCCTCTGTGTAAATTACTGGCAGATTTAGGAATCACCTTCTTCCTATATGCTGATGACATACAGTTTTACATACCATTCGCTAAGTCATTTGAAAATACAACATTAACAATCTCAACATACATGAAAGCAATACAGCAAGAACAATCTCAACTTAACTTTTAAAAAAACTGAAATCATTTGGTCAAGCAGAAATTCTTCTATAGTTCAACCTCCACCTCTAGACCTGGGTAATATCACATTACCCCTACAGATCAAGTATGGGACTTAGGTATCCAGATAGATGAAAACCTGACAATGAGAAAGCACATAAATAAATTAATTAATGCAGGCTACGCCAAGCTGCACATACTGCATCAGTTGAAACCTTTACTGACTTTCGAGGACTTCCGTACTGTTTTACAAACTCTATTTTTCTCAAACATAGACTACTGTAACTCTCTATTACTCGGCTTCCCTGCAGGTCTATTAAAACCATTACAGTTATTACAAAATGCCTCAACAAGACTTTTATTAGGAACAAGGAAATTTGATCACATCACACTATTGCTAATATTGCTGCACTGGCTGCCAGTACAATCCCAAATTTATTATAAAGTATTAACACTAATATTTAAAATCATCCACTCCACCAACACCGGTCTGACTGGCATGACGCTACAACCGTACACATCGCAGCGAACACTGAGATCTCAAAATAAAGGACAATTGACTGTACTTACAATACGGAGCACACGTCTGACGCAAATAAGAGATCGTGGGTTTTCCATAGCAGGCCGAAAGCTGTGGAATTCTCTACCTGAGACGTTACTTGTGATACCAGAAAGAAAGAGGTTAAATGTGAGTTGAAAACTTGGCTATTCAAAAATGCATATAACCTAACTTTAAAACGTCAGAATGCTGAGAACTACAATATTAAGGACAAAGATAATAAGTGAAGAATGAGTTATACGTAAGGAGAGATTTTAGGTATCTTAAGACAACTGACTATTATGTGAAAATTGTTGAAATAGAATTTCTGTACTATAATCAAGGGAGGCCTGTTTAAACATCATTGTGGTAGACAAAAATTGGACTCTGACAAATGTAATAGCTGTCTGATTCAGCTAGCAGATGAGGGTTGGATGTAGGTTATCCTCTGTATCTTGTTTGTTTCTGATTTTTGTGTTTACCTGTTCATTTTATGTTTGTTATATTATGTACTCCACCATGAGCTTAATGTGAAGAGTGCAGACAATAAATTTTAATAAATCCAAAGTCAAATAATTAGCAGGTGTACAATTATGTGAGTAGGTTGGTAAATCTGTGCAAGTGGCTTTTAAAATATTAACTTATGTGTGTAACTGATGACCCTACCCTGGAATGGCCCTATATCACCCTTTTTTATACACGTACACGTGCATGGAAATGTGAAAATATGCACATATTTTTGACTTTTATAAAACATTGATTACATTCTTTATTCTTTATTCTCTTTATTCTCTATTTCACGCTACCTATCTTTCCCTCTCTTCTCCTGTCTCCATTACCCCCCTCCTCTTTCTGGCCTGCTCCCATCCCCGGCCCCCTGTTCATTGTAATTCCTCCTTTAATTGAGTTACTTGTAAACCGGCGTGATGTGCCATACGAACGTCGGTATATTAAAAACTGTTAAATAAATAAAATAAATAAATAAATGAGTAGGGGCTATTTGTGCGCATATATTCTGATTTTCATGCGCTTTACTTTTTGAAACGAATGGAACAAATGGGTATTTTGGAATAAATATGGGAAATTTTCCTTTGAGCCAAAAATGAATCAAGCAAAAATGTTTCCTGTGCACATCCCTACCATGAGCCAAGAAGGGTCCTATGATCTGTGTTGAAAGTTCCCCCTTTGCTACCTCTCTTTGGGTAAGCGTCTCTTTGTACTTCCAGTGCCCGTATCTGAGCTGAGCAAATATGGAGGGGATTCACACTGAAACCCGACTTATCCCTCCTCCATTTGGAAAGGGTTTCAGTTTTATTCTGAACGGACTCGCCGGTTCCTACATAAGAACGTCCATCATGAAGTGAAACCATTTATTACGCTTACAGATCATCGGGTAGGGACACTTTGCCTGAATCGTGAAAACTCTTTACAGGATATGAACTCATACTACAGCACATCGCTTTTTATAACTGATCGTGCCAAGCAAGATGTGTAGGTTTATGTCCTTGAATTGTCATGTGTAGATCCTCAAAGCGGAGGAAACTGAGACAAGTCTTGTACTTAGTTAGCAGATACTAAACTGAGGTTAAGGCCCCCCCCCCCCCCCGGTTTTAAAAATAAATGTTTCAGAGTAACCAGAAAAGAAACTTACGTCAAGCAAGATAAGATAAAATGCAACTTACCCGTGTGAGACTGACTTGTGGGTTTGTTTCAAAGAATTCTTCACTGATATCTGAAATCTTTTTCTCCATTTCTGTACTCTGCTTATCGATTCACCAGGCAGTGGCACATGCAGCTTCCCACTAGGGCTACATGCAAATGTAAGCACTTTGGTTATAAAGCTTCTCTCTGTGTTGTTTTTTTTTTTTGCTTTGTTTTTTGTGGTTTGCAGAAAGCATAGAAAAGACAGAAAAGAAAGCCAATTTCTATCTGCATTTTGCATGACTTTTCTAAATATAGTACTGTAGTCTCTCACAGACAGTGCAAGGAGCTTTGCCTCCCTTCACCCCCACCTGTGGCGGATAAGCTCTTCAGTTTTGACTGATAAATTCCTACAAAAAAAAAAAAAAAAAGAGCACTGATTTAACACAGCGATGAATCATGCAAAATTGTGAACATTCTTAGAAAGTTGGGCACCAGCAATAACTTGCATCCGTGATTACCTCACCCCCCCCTCCCGAGAAACAGCTCAGCCTCAAGAAGAAGCGAACCCGGACTGCTGATGAAAATGCCAAAGTCTGGCGTGCGTTTTTCTCCACGAGGCGCTTGTAGGCTGCGCAGAATTCCACTTGGCTTTGCGCGCCCTTTCCTGAAAGCCAAGCTGTGCTCAAGGAAGAAAAATTAAACACAAGCACGAAGGGAAACGAATCTGCAGAGACCCAGATGTGCGCGAGACGCAAATGAACTTGGCAATTTCTCAGACAGAAAGTGCTCAGTTACTTTTCCATCACTTTCGAGACATGGAAAATGAGGTGTGATTACTGATTACCCACGTTCCTTTATTCTGGTTACAAATAATAAAAATGCATTCTAGTGTTTTTCCTAAGAGGAATCACTGCAAAGAAATTAATTTGAGGTCAATTGCAGTCCGTTGACGGATTTAAGAGCTACCTCAAATACCATTCCCCTTATCTTTACCTTTATTAGAACATTTATATTCTACCGGATGCCAAGGCTGGAGACGGTTCACAAGAGAAACATACATAATCATAAATAACAAAGAAATAAAACAAGTTAAAAAAAAACAAAACAAAAAACCCCCCCACAAGATTAGCAAGATCTAAATTCACTAATACATTTTCGCAACACTAAATTATAAAATATTAGTTAAATGAATGTCTTTCAGGATGATACCATTTATGCAGAATTTGATCTCCTTGTATAAAACCAATTTTATTTTTAGGTGATGATGTAGTTCCACATTTAGGGCTTGGTTCTGCAGAATTTGTGGCTGTATTTTTACTAAACCTAGGGCTATTCACAAGCCATAGCACGGCAACATTTTTCTGTGGAAGTGGGAGTCCCTGCCCTGTGCTGCACAATATATTATCAGTCTCATTTATGAAATAATATTTTGCATTTTTTTGAGAGGGAGGGAGTAGGGTTGTGGAAGGGAGTATAGGGGTGTCTTCTCTTACTGAGAGGCTTCCTACTGGCCCTTGCATCTTCTGTCTCGTCTTCCTGGGTTCCTTTGCTCTTTTGGCCTAATTCTGTTCTTAATCGTATATGAAAACTCACAGTGCCTAATGACCGGGCTTAGCATCCTTTTTGGGTTATCTCCCTATAGGGAACTTTCTATTCTAAATGCAAAGAGAGAAGTCAGGGAAAAATTAGAAAAATGCTGAAAATCTCCACCCATGACTTGATTACCTGCCTCATGTATGATAACAGGCAGGTCCAAAGACTGAGTGGTTTCAACCACTTGGGAATTGTGTTTGTTCCACGAGGCATGGGTGCCTCGTTTAAAGTCCTACAATTAATAGGGATCTTGGTGGATATGATCAGACAGGTACACTAGAGGGAAGAGTGCTCCGAGTTGATTGCCATATGTTGGGACTCCCGGCTGCGGCAACCCGCGGCTGGTCCCCCCTACCTGCCCCAATGCTCGGCAGGTCTCCTGCTCTCCGGCGCAGCGTGCCCCACTCCTGCGGGCACTACTCGGCCCGACTCTTAAAGGGGTCGCGGCGGGAAACGACTGCTCGGCCCCTGAATATGACATCAGGACCGAGGGGTATTTAAACCCTGGCTCAGTCCTCGGTACCTTGCCTTGGCAACAGCTCCTTCTCCTTTGGAGTTGTTAGTTGCTGTTCCTGATCCTGTATTTCCTGCGGTTCCTGATCCCGTGTTCCTGTTGTTCCTGATCCTGTGCCATTCCTTGTTCCTGGTTCTTGCTTCTACTTCCTCAGCTTGATCTCCTGGTTCTGACGTTGGCTTGTTTCCTCATCTCTCCTAACCAACCTCAACCTCGCCTTAAACACGACAAAAACAGAGCTCCTAACCCCTAACCGGCTCCGGTACCCAAGGGCTCAACCTGAGGGGAACGAGGGATGGTATAGGTGAAGCTCCGGCCAGGTCGTCCTTACCTGCATCGACGTCCAGTGACCAGGACCATTGGGGTCGTTCCTCAGTGGTAGCAGCAACTCTCGTCCCGGTCCGAGGGTCCACAGTTCCAACACCATATTTGAGATCAGGAAAGATGTTTTCGTTGCTGCAGAACTGGAGACAGATGCAGTGATGTTTTGCCTTTCCCTGGAATTACCTTGTTGAGCGGTTTGAAGAACATTGGTTCTGGATGGATCCGTGATCTTCTTGCAACCTAAACCAACTATGGGCTCAGTTCACCTCCCATTTGGGATGTGGAAATATTTCCTGCTTAGATGAATAAACATAACCATAGCCTAAGTCCAAAAAAATGCTGATAAGATGCCCAGGGTTGGCCAAGAAACCTGGACACTCCCCCCCCCCACCCCCGCAGGGTTTAAGGGCTGCCCCCACTTTCAGGCACAATCTACATTATCTGCTTCATTACAGTTTGCATGAGGCTTATTATCCCATTTCGGGAGTGACAAATTGCTCTGTTAGCCTCAGCAACGCCTGGAGTTGGGCAGAGGACAAATGTGGAGCCTTCTCTTAGCACAACACGGGTGTGCAGTACCAACAAGCATCCAGAATGCTTTGCACCCAACTGGTGGTCCAACCCTTCATGCCTATACAGATTCTCCATGAGCCACTCAGATCCCTCCTCTTCCTGTGAGCTCCAAATATCTTGTATCAGGCCATGACGAGCATCTTTTCTTTGGCATGGGCTTCTCCTGGATATCTGCTTTCATGGCAGCTTTCTCTTTACGGTACTCGGTCAACTTCCAGAGCCGAAAAAGATCCTGGGCAAGTCGAGCCCTTAAATTATCATTAGAAGAGACCATGTTCACGCTTTCTGAAGAGTTTGCATTACTGCTACAAGTTATTCTGTTTTACCTTTCCCTGATGTTTAACAAACCTTGCTAAGAACTACACCAAGAGGAATATTTCTGAAATTGTGTTAACTTACGATGTCTTGTGTTAATGCGCATTGAGTCCATAGGCTCCGTTAATCTCAGTGGGGCCCATTGATGAACAGTGCCTATTAACACAATTTGAGAAACAGCTGGGAAGAAAATCAACACTTAAATTTAGTTAAACATTACAAATATTTGGGTGGCAGAAGGCTTTTTCTAACAGCCTGTTAAATGATATAAGTATACAATTACACAAGTGGTTCATTTTATCAAGCACATGAATATAAAGACTGAGTAATCTGATGAATTTTGCTAGTCTAGGACAGTGGTTCTCAACCTTTTTTCTGTCGGGACACATCTGATAGATGGTCCTCACATGCGAGACACTCTGAACACATGACAGTCATAGGGCTAACCCCGCCCCCACCTCCGACCCTCAGCGATGGGTATAAAGCAGAACTAGAACATTCCCCGTACAACTCACCATACAAAAAAGATATTCTGGTGTTAATTCAATAACAGCAACACAAACTCCCTCTACTACCAGGCGCAATAGCCCTACTTATAAACAGACAGCAGTTCACCTCCAATGCATGTCCTAGTGAGAAACACAACAAATAAAAATGAGGTATTTTATGTGCCCACATGCAAGTTAAATATCTCACCTCAGTCATACACACAAGATTGACCTTCACCAAGTACAGAAAGACCACAAATTACAAATATGGAGACAGAAACTGGAATGGAACCCAAAAAAAGCCACTCTGCATGCAGAGCAAACCTGGAGAAATGGGAAGAGAAATATAGCACCTAACATAGTCCCAGGATCTGCAATAAAGCACACAAACTAATCCGAACACAGTTACACTTGTATTATGGAACATATAACAACCCTATCTATGAAAAGGCAACACTACAAATATTAAACCAGGCCCTAAACACCAATACACCTCCAATTAGGAAAACAGAATAAGCCAAGCTGCTATAGATCCCATAAGAACATAAGAAATTGCCATACTGGGTCAGACCAAGGGTCCATCAAGCCCAGCATCCTGTTTCCAACAGTGGCCAATCCAGGCCATAAGAACCTGGCAAGTACCCAAAAACTAAGTCTATTCCATGTTACCGTTGCTAATGGCAGTGACTATTCTCTAAGTGAACTTAATAGCAGGTAATGGACTTCTTCTCCAAGAACTTATCCAAACTTTTTTGAACCCAGCTACACTAAGGGGCGGATTTTCAGAGCCCTGCTCGCGTAAATCCGCCCAAAACCGGGCGGATTTACGCGAGCAGGGCCCTGCGCGCCGGGAAGCCTATTTTACATAGGCCTCCCGGCGCGCGCAGAGCCCCGGGACTCGCGTACGTCCCGGGGTTCTCGGAGGGGGGCGTGTCGGGGGCGGGGCCGGAGCGCGCGGCGTTGCGGGGGCGTGTCGGCAGCGTTTTGGGGGCGGGTACAGGGCGTGGCTACGGCCCGGGGGCGTGGCCGCACCCTCCGTACCCGCCCCCAGGTCGCGGCCCGGCGCGCAGCAGGCCCGCTGGCGCGCGGGGATTTACGTCTCCCTCCGGGAGGCGTAAATCCCCCGACAAAGGTAAGGGGGGGGGTGTAGACAGGGCCGGGTGGGTGGGTTAGGTAGGGGAAGGGAGGGTAAGGTGAGGGGAGGGCAAAGGAAAGTTCCCTCCGAGGCCGCTCCGATTTCGGAGCGGCCTTGGAGGGAACGGGGGGAGGCAGCGCGGCTCGGCGCGCGCAGGCTATACGAAATCGATAGCCTTGCACGCGCCGATCCAGGATTTTAGTGGATACGCGCGGCTCCGCGCGTATCTACTAAAATCCAGCGTACTTTTGCTTGAGTCTGATGCGCAAGCAAAAGTAGGCTGATCGCGCTTCTTTTAAAATCTACCCCTAATTGCACTAACCACATCCCCTGGCAACAAATTCCAGAGCTTAATTTTGTGTTGAGTGAAAAAGAATATTCTCCGATTAGTTTTAAATGTGCTACTTGCTAACTTCATGGAGTGCCCCCTAGTCCTTCTATTATCCAAAACAATAAATAACCGATTCACATCTACCCGTTCTAGACCTCTCATGATCTTAAAGACCTCTATCATATGCCCCCTCAGCCATCTCTTCTCCAAGCTGAACAGTCCTAACCTCTTTAGTCTTTCCTCATAGGGGAGCAGTTCCACCCCCTTTATCATCTTGGTAGCCCTTCTCTGTACCTTCTCCATCACAACTATATCTTTCTTGAGATGCGGCAACCAGAATTGTACACAGTATTCAAGGTACAGTCTCACTATGGAGCGATACAGAAGCATTATGACATTTTCCGTTTTATTAACCATTCCCTTCCTAATAATTCCTAATATTCTGTTTGCTTTTTTGACTGCCGCAGCACACTGTACTGACGATTTCAATGTGTTATCCAATATGATGCCTAGATCTCTTTCTTGGGTAGTAGCACCTAATATGGAACCCAACATTGTGTAATTATAGCATGGGTTATTTTTTCCTATATGCATCACCTTGCACTTGTTCACATTAAATTTCATCTGCCATTTGGATGCCCAATTTTCCAGTCATACTCTGCTTGTGATTTAACTACTCCGAATAATTTTGTATCATCTGCAAATTTGATTACCTCACACACACCACACACACAAGCACCCTCCCTGTCTCACATATACAGCATCCCCCCCACACACACAAGCACCCTCCCTGTCTCACATATACAGCACCCCCCCCCCCCCCCCACACACACACACAAGCTGAACAGCTTGTCTTTGGTCCCGCTGCCCTGGTCTCGGGTGACTGCAGCCAGCGGCTCCGATCTTCAGCCCCACTGGCCTGGTCTCTGGCAGTGGCCAGCAGCTCTGGTCGTCGGGTCCTCGGTCCCCGCCGACTGCGGGTAGCACGCGACACCAGTTGAGAATTGTTGGTCTAGGGCAGGGGTAATAATTCCACCAGGATGCCTGAGATCTGATGGAAACCCAATGTGGTGGTAAAAACACAAGGGGTTTACTGGTATATCTTGTCGGTCATAGCAGGTATACCAGAATCCTATCCTATTTGAATTAATTTACATATATTCAAAAATTAAACCAGAGATCTTTAACAGGCATCCTAAGGAGCTCTGGCACTCTGTAAAACCACAGCTTTTGTTTCTCAGCCTCCTTAAGGTACGGAGGAACGCTGTGGGGGTCTCTCCTGCAACAAAGCTTCATGAAAGGTAGTCGGCCTCTGTAATTACTGCCCCTTGCTGATTTTTCTGAAGCTGAATGGTGCAGGAAGAGTCAATGGCATTATAAATGCCCAAAGTGGCTATTTAAGTTGACAACAAAGATTGCACTGCACTCATCATATACCCGGCGGACTTTCCAGTGTGCAGATGTAGGTACAGAGAGAGAGGACGAGGAGACGGGATGTCGTTATGTAGCGGAGGTGATTCCCTCACGTAGGAAGCTGCACGGTGCAGGCAGGTATCTGAGAAAAGCCTTCTAAAGCTTCCGTAGGCAGGCAGGTAAAGGAAGCTGCATTGTGCTCACGATGAGACCAGGCCATGCTGAGGGTGCAGAGGTTTCTTGCACAACAGGTTTCAAAGCGCTAAGATGTTTTTTTTTTTTTCCATTTTGTGTCTATGGCAAAAATAACCCATAAAAGCTTAAAGGAGAATTTGAAAAGCCCGGCGTTGCGCATCAATTTGGGGGATACACAAACAAGTCGAGTTTCCCCGCACGCCCGTCCACCGTATTTCTAAGCCACTCACATACGTGTGTAACTCCTGCTGCATGCGCATCTCGATGTCGTCTGGGTGGCGTAGGGGGCGGGGCGTGGGCATTTCAGGGCGTGGCTGACAGATGTGCGCACAAATACTTTCACTCCTGAGCGTGCACCCAGGCCCTAGTGCCGCATAAGTTACTTCTGCTACGGAGGAGGTGTAAGCCAAAAAAAGAAAAGAAAAGTAGCCATATCTGAGGGGTTTTAAGGGTCTGGGCTAACCGGGTGGACTGAAAGCTATTAAACCAGGGGGCTTTGAGGGACCTGGCTCTTAACTGGGTGAACTGGTGGAAGAACTGGTGAAACTGGCAATGGTGTGGGTGCATACCCCTTTTAAAATCCCCTGAATTATGCGGTAGAAGTGGGATTTGTATGCCCATGTGTGTGTGTGTCCTCTTAATATTAGTTGCACACGTGTGCGCAGCCAGGCTATTGTATAACATTGTGCGCCTATTCATGCACCATTTATAAAATGGCCGTGTCCCTGGGTGCACGCCAATGTGCACCTGTGCGCCAGTTTGAAAGTTACTGTCCCTGAATGTCTGACCCTAAATAAACTTTTGTGCTTTTTGATAGCTGGAGGACCTTCCTATTCCGTTGTGATTTATAATATGAACAATTGTGGCCTTTTTTTTTTGGTGGGGGAGGGGGTTGCAGCGGAGGGTGGATGGGAGTGGTGGTCACCTTCAAAAGGCCGGGTTCTTAACTTTTCCCCATATTTACTTACTATTATTCCATTGTGTTGCTCCCGCAGCAGTCAGAGAAATTGTTTTTCTGTGATAGTGTTAAGAGTTTGCCTGAGTTATTGCTCCACGTCTGTGCAAAATACATTTTCATTTCAGAACTCAGGGACCTGTCAGCGGTAATACCGGCTTCCTGGAACCATTACGTCTTCTTTATAAACTGAGGCTACTGTCCGGACAGTGCTCATAAATCATATCATTATCATTAATAATCAAAGTGAGACATTGCAAAGAAATTGCAAATTAATCACAGCTGGCAAAAGGAGCACCTCTGCATACGAAAGTGAAGCGAAGCACCTCCAGAGCTTTGTTTCCCTCTGACAGGACTGTCTTCGACACGAACAGGATCTTGGAAGTGGAATTTCGGTAACTTTAACGAGTCAGACGGCCTCTTATTCATTGAAATGAATTGGCCTTGTGGTTCATTGCCAGTCATCCCTCATAAAACCCAGAGAACATAGAAAGAAGCACAGTGAGAGGTAGGTCGTCTAAAACCTTGGCGATTAAAAAGAAAAACAGCAATTAAACTGATTTAGACTGATTTAATAATAAAGTGACAAAAGTGATAGAAAGTTTAGATATTTAAAAAAAAATGTAAATCTTCTTTAGCAGGTCTGCCTTTTGGATTCCCAAACCGTAGATAGAAGCTGATGTTTACAGATCAGCCTTTCCGAAAATGGAAAGAAATAACTTACAGCTCATGATAGAATTACGGCCCATACATTTTGTCTGAACTAATTGAAGCTAGAAAGTCGAGATAGGATACTCATCTTTTAATAATGGAAGTCCGGTAAATAATTTTTATTTTCATAAACCAAATCTTAGCTTGCCTCATAACTGGGGAAGATAAATTTAATGAGGGTTTTTACTTGCAGCCAAATATGCATACAGGATATAAAAATGCATTTTATCTAAATAACGTTGCATGTGTTATAGAGTTCAGTTATGAGTGGTGGCCCTAGATATGTTCCTCACTCAGGGTCACCCATAATCAGAGAGGTACCCATTTGAGGTCAAACTAGAACCAGGTAGAATTCAGCCTCGGACAAATTTGAAGGAGTTTTCTGATATTAACCAAGCTTGCTGCACAAATCCATTGCCATGTTACCAGCAAATCTGGGGAAAATTCCAATGAAATTTGAAAAAAAAACAAAACCCAAATTTAACTTTGAAAGTTTATTTCAGAGTTTTTGGAAACTTTTGAAGCGGATTTGCAATCCACCAAAATCCACGTCAGGCTTTTCGAAATGCACTTTTTCAGTCCTTCGAAAGGCTGCAGTGGACCAGTCTAGCAAATCTGCCATGTTTTTTCCAGGTTTCTTGACTTGCTTGCCAGACCTGTTCTGAAGAAGCTCATGCATGATCTATCCATAATCTCCTCTTCCAAGAAACAATGAATGAATTGCTTGGGAACACAACGGTCACCATGGGTGATATGCAAAACGTTGTCTGCGGAAAGGAAAACCTGCAGAGTTTGGAGGTCATTTTATTTCATTTTTAATTAGAATAAAGGGCAATTTTCGTTGCCAGTTAAAAGCTGGACTTCCTTTTTAATTCTTGAATGGGACGCTTAGACACGGTCGAGAGTCAGCAAGAATCCTCGCTTCCTGTTTCATAGGAAAGGACAGCGAGTCACACGAAGACTCAAAAGGTGAACCATAGAGTTTCCATAATATTTCATGGCTCTGCTAATGATGCCCCTACTTGTGAGTGTTAGGAGTGATTTTCAAAGTCATTTGTGAGCATAAAACCCCTACGTCATGCATGTAAATGGCTCTAACCAAATAGGGCTGGGACTCGGCGCGCATAAAACCATGCACGTGATCAGGTCAATTCACGTAAGTTATATCCTCCAAAGAAGCGTGCCAATGTGACACAATTACCTGAGCATTCTGAAAGGGAATTTATGCAGATAGGTTTGCTTTACATATGCGGGCTAATTTCTCCATGCACAAGTTATTCGCAGACTATAGGTTCTACCACACAAATCAAATACCGTTTCCCAGCATATCATAGAGCAGGTGTGGCATACGCAGTACGGGGTGCGTGCGTGTGATCTTTCAGCTGAAATGCCGAGGGTGCAAATTTAATCTGGAGGACTATTTACTGCCAATTCGTCAAACATTTGCCGTATTTTTGTTAATTGCTTAGCTGTTGGGAGGGCCAGACTGAGCTGTTGGCTGAGGATTTTCACCACCCTTTATTTTTGTTGTGTGTTTGTTTTTTTTAAATACTTGCAGTTCCTGAATGTAACTATCCTTGAGCCTACCAATGAAAAGGTGTGAGCTCAAAGCACAATAAGTAAACAAAGTGTATTTTTGCCCAGCAGTTTCTTTCTGCCCCTCTGGGTTTCCAGTTCACTCAGAACCAGCCTCTACTGGGCAACACATGGGGCCTCATTTTCTAAAGTATCGCAGGCCTGCGATACTTTAGAAAAATGCGGTAATGAGGGGCGGGGGGCCGAAACGGGGGGGGGGGGGGGCGGTCCTGCGCTAGCCGGCAGCGATCGCACGTCTGTGGTGTGATCGCTGCCGGCATCGTGCCCAGTAGCTACACCATAGAAGGTGTAGTTATTGGGCGCGAAATAGGCAGCGAAAAGGCTCCTTACCTTTTCGCTGTGCGCGTCGTCCTCGCAGAGTCGGCCCCGGTGACGCCCCGACTCCTCCTCTTCCGGGGCCGACTCCGCCCCGATGTAGGTAGCGCAGGCGTACGCTACTTTCGCAAAACTATCGCAGGTTTGGTTTTTGAGGACTCTGTCCTCTTCTTAAGCAATCTTGCTGCACCTTTTAAAAGTATTGTCTCCTTCAAGCACCACTGAAAAGGACTGTGAAGCCCTATCGTACACTGCTGGAGCAGGAATTCATGCATCTTAAGGACCCAGGAGCGGAATTCACGGAAATGTTTGCAAATTCTCATAGAAAATAAGATGAAAAGTCAAAGTCCTTTATAATTTGCATCTGTGAGTGAGAGGCAAAAAACTGTATTTCTTGAGAAACATTCACTAGGGCAAATTTTCCTTTTTCTTTTTTTCCAGTTTTGAGATGAAGGTTTTTTCAGGTCAGGAAACAAGATTTTGATATTTATTATTTTATTGTGGGCCTAAGCAAATTCTTGATTCAGTCACATAAGAAATCCTAAGTTACTAATTCAATTATTTCGTAGAGAGTTTGGCACGAATCAATAGAATTCAATTAGTTTGTTTCCAGGAGTTTCAATTTGAAAATTTCCTAAACGTATGTATGTCCGATTATTATTTATTTATTTATTTATTTGGTGCTTTTCTATACCGGCATTCATGATACAATCATATCATGCCGGTTTACATGGAACAGGGGTACAATGAACCTTAAATATTCACATAGCGAAGAGAAGCAGAAGTTACAATAAAACAGGGGTGCTGGAACTGGGGGTAGAGGAAGAACAAAGCATAAGTAACTCAATGGCAAGAAGAGCAATTATTTACATTGTGTTGAATGTATAGTAATGGTTGCTATGGTGGATCAGTGAGTTTCGGGAAAGGCTTGTTTAAATAACCAAGTTTTAAGCCTTCTTCTAAAAGTCACCCGGCAGGTTCTTGTCTGAGATCGGGGGGGAATAGCATTCCATATGGTAGGTCCTGCAGTGGAGAAAGCCCGTTCTCTGGTGGCTAGATGGTGTGTGGATTTGGTTGAGGGGGGCGTGCAGGTATCCTCTATAGGCTTCTCTGATAGGTCGAGATGAGGTGTGTAGTTTGAGTGGGAACTGAAGGTTGAGAGGCGTTTGGTTATGGATGGTTTTGTGGATATTGGTGAGGGATTTGTGTAGAATTCTGAAATGTATTGGTAGCCAATGTAGATTTTTTAGAATGGGAGAAGCATCTGAAGAGGTTTGATTGAAGAGGTGGGGAGACCTAGCAAAATGGAGTTGCAGTAGTTTATCTTGGAGAATATTACGGCTTGGAGGACGGTTCTGAAGTCTTGAAGGTGAAGAAGTGATTTAATTCTTTTTAGCACCTGCAATTTGTAGAGGCAGTCCTTGGTTGTGTGGTTGATGAATGTTTTTAAATTCAGACGGTTGTCAATTAATACTCCCAGGTCTCTTGCTTGAGTGACGAAGGTATTGGTGAGTAGGGATGTGAATCGTTTTTTGACGATTTAAAATATCGTCCGATATATTTTAAATCGTCAAAAATCGTTAGGGCCACGATACAATACCAATTCCCCCGATTTATCGTTAAAAAATCGTAAATCGGGGGAAGGGGGAGGGCAGGAAAACCGGCACACTAAAACCCCCTAAAACCCACCCCCGACCCTTTAAATTAAATCCCCCACCCTCCCGAACCCCCCCCCAAATGCTTTAAATTACCTGGGGATCCAGCGGTGGTCCAGAACGGCGGCGGTCCGGAACGGCCCCCTCAATTGAATCCTTTTGTCTTCAGCCGGCGCCATTTTGCAAAATGGCCGCCGCAAAATGGCGGCGGCCATAGACAAAACCAATTCGACGCAGGAGGTCGTTCCGGACCCCCGCTGGACTTTTGGCAAGTCTTGTGGGGGTCAGGAGGCCCCCCCAAGCTGGCCAAAAGTTTCTGGGAGTCCAGCGGGGTTCAGGAAGCGATTTCTTGCCGCGAATCGTTTTACGTACGGAAAATGGTGCCGGCAGGAGATCGACTGCAGGAGGTCGTTCAGCGGGGGTTCCGGACCGCCGCTGAATGACCTCCTGCAGTCGATCTCCTGCCGGCGCCATTTTCCGTACGGAAAACGATTCGCGGCAAGAAATCGCTTCCTGAACCCCGCTGGACTCCCAGAAACTTTTGGCCAGCTTGGGGGGGCCTCCTGACCCCCACAAGACTTGCCAAAAGTCCAGTGGGGGTCCGGAACGACCTCCTGCGTCGAATCGTTTTTGTCTATGGCCGCCGCCATTATGCGGTGGCCATTTTGCAAAATGGCGCCGGCTGAAGACAAAAGGATTCAATTGAGGGGGCCGTTCCGGACCGCCGCCGTTCTGGACCACCAGGTAATTTAAAGCATTTGGGGGGGGGGGTTTGGGAGGGTGGGGGATTTAATTTAAAGGGTCGGGGGTGGGTTTTAGGGGGTTGGCTCACGATTTTAACGATTTTTCACAATATTTTTAAAACCCAAACGGCAACAATACGATTCCCTCCCCCTCCCAGCCGAAATCAATCGTTAAGATGATCGAGGACACGATTCACATCTCTATTGGTGAGTGACTTTTGAGGAGTATTGTTGTCATCTGGGGAAATGAGGAGGAGTTCAGTCTTAGCTGACTTGAGTATTAGGTTTAGGTTAGAGAGGAGGAGGGTGATCTCTCGGAGGCAAATTTCCCAGTGCTTGAGTGTTTTTGTAATGGATTCTGTAATGGGGATGAAGATATGAACATCGTCGGCGTATAGAAAGTGTCTTAGATTAAGGTTAGTTAGCAGTTGGCATAAGGGAAGGGGGTATATGTTGAAGAGAGTGGGGGACAAGGAGGATCCCTGGGGAACTCCTAGTGGGGAATTGTAGCGGGGGTCTCTTTATTGTTGATTCTGAATTTGTAATCTCTGTTGCTGAGGAAAGATATGAACCATGTAAAGGCAGTTCCTGTTATTCCAATGTCCAATAGTTGGTGAAGGAGGATGGAGTGGTTTACGGTATCGAAAGCTGCCGAGAGGTCAAGGAGAATTAGTAAAAAGGATTGACTTTTGTCCAGACCCATGATGAGGTGATCTGTCAGAGAGATGAGTAGGGTTTCGGTGCTTAGTGCCTTATGGAACCCGTATTGGGTTGGGTGAAGTATTTTGTGGTCTTCAAGATAATCTGACAGTTGAGAGTTGACTAGTTTTTCCATAATCTTGGCTATGAAAAGTAGATTGGAAATAGGGCGGAAGTTATTGGGTTCCTTTGGATCCAGGTTTGGTTTTTTTAGAAGAGGTTTAAGCGAGGTGAGTTTTAGGGCGTCTGGGAAGATTCCTTGAGATAAAGAGCAGTTTATGATATCAGCCAGAGGTTTGGAAATGGTGTCAGGTACTAGCAGTAGTAGCTTTGTTGGAATTTGGTCATAGGGATGGGTAGAAGATTTAATTTTCTTTAATAAAGTTTGAATCTCCAGTGCTGTAGTAGGTTCAAATGATTCAAGAGTGATGCCATTATTTGGTAGATGGTAGTTGCTAGTAGAAGAGGTGGGGGTGGAGGTGGGGGAAGGAGGCAGGAGAGTTAAGAGGTTGGAGATTTTGCTTTGGAAGAAGAATGCCAGTTCGTCGGCTTTGGATTGTGCTTGGTCGTTAGGAATAGATGGTGCGTTAGATTGTGTTAGTTCGGCTATGTAGGAGAATAGCGCTTTAGCGTCGAAAACTAGGTCATGAATCCTTTGAGCATAAAAGTCCCTTTTTGCACGTAAGGTGGAGTTCCTGTAGAGGTGGAGGGCAGATTTGTAGGCGGATAGTGTGCTAGGGCATGGGGCTTTGCGCCATTTGTTTTCTTTCTGTCTGAGGCTTTGAGTTTTCGGAGTTCGTTGTTGAACCAATGTTGTCTCCTTTGAGAGGTGGGATTGATTTTTCTAGTTGAATTTTCTGATATTTTCTGATATTCTTGCAGGGAGCAAATGGCTTGGACCTGTGAGTTATAAATATTTTTAAATAAATAAATATATACATAGTGCTGTACAAAAGACCCTGCATACTTTGCTACTAAGCAAAATATTGAAATTTGTCCCCATAGTTATCATTTATAGTTATGATTTCTGAATCAGTATGATGAATTTTTAACTTTGACTGTGAAGATCCCTTTGGGATCCCTACTAAGGAGAGTGGCCTAGTAGCAATGTTGTACTATGCAGTGCAGATTAGAGGAATGGACCATCTTTGCCACAGCATCCCCACTGGAGGTTGCTGCAATGGTGCATCCCAGATTCAATATCAGTGAGTGACCTCTAGTGGCTGGAGCAGACTTTTTAGTTGAAGGCTGAGAAAGTAGCGGGAGAAATCTTTTACCTCCTGTCCCACTGCATACAGTGCAAGCCCACAGTCTTGGTGAGAAGCTTAGGCCTTGGGTGAGAGATTTGCTACTAGTTTCACTCCCTGTAGCTGCTGGGCTATTTCTCTCTTTTGGTAATTTTTGTTTTAGAAGAGAGATTTTTCCATCCTTCCTTTCTAAGAGAGCGGGCGGAAGTCACCTATGATTTGAACTAAAGCCTCAGTTCCTCTAGGGCCTTGCCTTTCGCGAGACAGGCGCTGGTAGTATTTTAATTTTTGGAACTAAGGAATTTTATTTGAGTTCCCGGAGTTGTCTCTGAGGTTACTGGAACCTTTGCTGTCACCCCCTGCGTCACTTGGCCAGGGTTGGCTCCGTTGCCCACTCGGCATATCTCGGAAGAAGGACTGGATACTTTGTCCTTACTTGGAAGGAGAAGAGCTGTATATCTGGTTCTCGCCCAGCGAGAGACAGAGAGGGGGTTGCCAGTCTGATAAGAAGAGGAGAAGAGAGAGGAAGAAGAACTGAGACCCAAATACAAGATCCCAGGTATAGAAAGGAACTCCTAAAGGGTTAAGAGGAACCTGTTCACCGTGCCCAGGGATAGCGCTATAGATTCAGAAGAGAACGCAAGGGACCCCAGGGAAGAATTTAAGGGACCACAGATACAGATCTGAAGTAATTTAATTCTGAAAAATATATATGTGACAAGAAGGAAATGTACACAGTGCTAAATTATTGCCACTGAACAAACAAAACAGTAGAGTTTATGTTGGAACACCATCCTGGAGTCCTGACAGCTTATTGGCATGTAGAAGACTGACGTTCACACAATGCCTTAGGCCTTACTCTCCCCCAATGGAGGGGTGGATAGAGAGGAAAGAACATAACCCTGGTACTGAGTGTGAAGCCTTTCACTTAAGGATAGCCTGGGGTGGGGTTGCATGCAAAACAAACATTTGGGCACAATCAGATTCAGTCTCCAATGTGAATTAACTAAGAATAGAGGCCTACTGGACAGTTAAACTGACATCTATTTGGGCATGAGAGCCAGGAGTAGAGCCTTGGCGAATCAAGGAGTAGGGATCTGCATTTGTTTGAAACGAATTTGCAATTCAAACCGAGAACAGTTTGATTCATTGTGAACAAACCAAATCCCTACTTGGTCTGAAAAACCTGAAACTTTGGGAGGGGTTTTCAATCTGAAAAATGGTGCATGCTATTAGTAAATAGGCAGATCAATATTTTAATAAATATATAAAATCATTAAAAATATCCCTGCGGCCCCTGCCCTGCACCACAGGTTGTCAGTTCTGTAAGCGCTGCTGGAAGGATGCAAGGGGCAGGAGCAGATCCCCAGTTGCTCCTCCCCCACTGGGCCCTCTTTAAAAATGATGCGGGTCTCGGGACCCCATGTTGCATCCCAGCTGTAAAGAAATACACCACAAAGCAATATGGCCTTAAAACAAGCGCTACGGCAGTAACTGGGGTGGCAGGAGCCATGAGGAACGGGGTGCCATTTAGTTATGGGTTTAAAAAAAATGTATGTGTTCATTGCAGCTCGGCAAACAAACTGAACAAAAAGAAAGGTTAAAACAAAACAAATCCCAGTCCCCCCTTTTCTCAAAAAATGAAAAGAAAATAACTGAATCTAAAATCTTGTTAGTGCCCTTCCCTAGCAGGAAGACGGACAGCCATGGAGGCTTGAGAGAGAGAGAGAGAGAGAGAGAGAGTGAGAAAGAGAAAGAGAGAGAGAGAGAGAGAGAATGAGAGAGAAAGAGAGAGAGAGAGAGTGAGAGAGAGAGTTATGAAAACTGAGAGAAAGAGCCGCCATAAGCGAAGAGAAAGGGCTGGAGTGCGCGTTCCAGTGGGAGTCGCCAGGTGGGCAGGGAAACGAACTGAAAGGGTTTGTTTCATTTCTGTTTCCTGTTAGCAATATTATCCTTCTTGGGCAGTTCTGGCGGCCCCCATCTCGATAAAGATACCACGGAACTAGAAAATGTACCGAGAAGGGCAACAAAAACGATAAAGGGGCTGGAACGGCTCGCATTGGGGAAGAGACGTCTGAGAGGCGAGATATGAGAGAGGGGAAGAGACGTCTGAGAGGCGAGATATGAGAGAGGCTTCTAGAATCATGAGTGCTGTGGAACAAGGCCCCGGGGGCCTAATAGCATTAAGACTAGAGGACTCTGCATTAAGTTAATAGGTTCTAGATAGCAGATTTAAAAGCAAATCAGAGAAAGTCTTTTTTTTCACTCATTTCATAGTCAAGCTAGGGAATTTGTTGCCGGAGGATGTGGGCAAAGCATCTGGCATAGGGGCTTGGATAAGTTCCTAGAGGAAAAGTCCATAAACCATTATTAGCCAGGAAGATTTGGGAGAACCACTGTTTATCCATGGGAGTGAGATCTACATGTTGGTGTGTGCCCGGTACTTGTGACCTGGATTGGCCAATGTCAGAGACAGGATGCTGCTGGCTTCACTGGACCTCTGGTCTGACTCAGCATGCCATGTCTTATGTTCGTATGTTCCTTGGCAGCAAGCCAGATTGTGTATTGCTTGCCAAATGGCATGCAGACAGCCTACAAGCTCGAGGACAGGCAGGCGAGCCAAAGATAGTATCTGAAGCCACAGAGGCTAAATGCAGGCAGAGTCAGGGCCAGCATGACCGGGTGTGCCATACCGTTCATTTCCAAGGGGGCGGCACACCCAGGAGTGTGTGTGTGTGTGTGTGTGTGGGGGGGGGGGGGGGGGGGGGGGGGCGGCGGGGCGACGGCAGCAGGAGAGGCCACGGGACTGCCAGCGCAGCCTAACCTGCCAGCGGCCAAAGAAGGACGGAGGCCACCAGCGAAAGTCAACCCGCCGGTGGCTCAGTGGCTGAAAATGAGAGGCCCAATGTTCCTGTGCATCTGTGCACAACCGCGCACCACTTTGCCAGCGAGTGCACACAGCTTCTGTCCGTTCCCCCCCCCCCCCCCGCCCCCCCACAAGCAGGAAGGCTGGTTGGGCCGTGGTCGAGCTCATCCTACCACAGCCCGAAGACAACAGGTGGCCTGCGGGACCGTAGTGGAACTCATCCCACTATGGTCCAACGACAGCAGGAGCCCCGCTGGGCTGTGGTGGAGCTCATTTCACCACAGCCCGATGATAACAGGAGGCCATGTGTGTGATGTGTATGTGCATGTGAGTGAGTGGGAGCTTGTCTGTGTGAGCCTCTTTTTGTCTACGTGAGAGTCTATGTGCCTGTGAATGTGCCTGTGAGACAACCTGTGTACTTTTGTGTGTTTTTGTGTATATTTGTGAGCCTGTGAGAGCTTATGTGTCACATATAGGCTTTCACAGGCATGCACAAACACACACATAATGTATCTGTGAGGGAGAGGGAAGGAGCCTGTGTATGTGAGAGAGAGAGAGTGTGTGTGTGAGAGAATGAATGTGTTATTGTGTGTGAGAGAGAAGATAAAATGTGTGTGACCCTACCTTCCCCAATCCATGACGATCTCAGGGTGACTAGAAATCAAAAGATCCCAGGTATGGAGAGCAGGAGATTTTTTTAATGCTTATTAGTTCAGTTCTTCTCAGCAGGTTTCTGTTTATACTTTCTGATCTCTTTATTCTGTATTTAGTCAGGGTCTCTCTGTGATCTGTATATGTGATCGAGGTGAGGTATTTTGCTAGCATATAATTTCTGGGTAGGGATCTAGGGCAGCCTGGTTTCCTAATAAGAGCTTTTATTGGTGTTCTAGGGCCTGGTGTAATATCTGCAGTGTTGCCTTTTCATAACTAAGGGGTTATTTTCTAAAGCTTTATCGCGTGCGTTAGGACCCTAACTGCATGTAAATATAATACGCATGCAATATTTTTGCCTCAGAAAACGGCACTTTTGAATGTTCTTTGTCATGTAAAATTTGTTATAAGTGCATAATTTAGTTGTGTGTGTCTGTAAAGGCTGTGGGAGTGTGTGTGTGTGTCTGTGTGTGTGTGTGTACGGGGGGATGGCGTGTGTGCAAGGCTGTAAGGTTTGCCTAGGGTACCTAATACCCTTCCTTATTCCTGGGTTCAGAGGTGGGTGGGGGGGATTTCAGGAGGGAGCCGGGCTTTATTTGACGGACCTGGGACAGAGACTGAATGACTTGGGGAGGGGGCAGCACAGTAACTGTTCGCACCGGGCAGCAAAAAAAGCAAGCACTGGCCCTGGGCAGAGTCAAAATCGCGGCTTCTGGACGTGGAAGACGCAGGTTCTAGGAAGGTCCAGGAGCAAACAGGAATGGGCGGGGATCCAAATCTGAAGGCTCAGAACACAGGATGGGAAGACTGGGACCCGGCCCGAGAGGTCTGTTCTACTGGACCTCAGACGACCGTGGTTGGCTCCTACTGGTCCAACGCAGCGTCCACGCGTGTGGGTAAAGTCTTCTGAAAGCAATCCACCAAGCCACAGAAGCGTGGCCCAGCAGGCCAGCCCTCGGGTTGTAGAGCCAACTGGATCGGACCCATTGTGCGCTAATGGCTCTTGCCTAGCGGGGATGTGCGCTTGTTTTGAAATGGCATGAAAAACGCAGTGGAACACATTTGTTTCATTATTTGCCATTTTAAAACAAAATGGAAAAAAAATCAATGACATGAGTTGGGTATTTCTTTTTATACTGGAATGCAGCTCTGCCCTGGTCTCCTGCTGCCATCATCACCACCCAAAAAAACCCCACCCTCATCCCTCAAACCGCCGAAATAAAAAAATCAACATGCCTCCCCCCCCTTTCTCGTAGCCCCCGAGTCAAACAACAAAACAGCAACGGCCACATGGCCGGCTGGGGCCATTTTGAAAACGGGAACTGGAGGGGGAAGGAGCAACTGGGATCAGCCCTGCTCCGGGGATGGGGTAAAACGGTCCGGGGACGGCAGGGGAATAGGGTAAGACCCAGGGGTCGGAGGTAGCAATGCTCATGGGGTGAGGGGTGGAGGGACCTGGCCCATTTGCCCACTTTAGGTTTTTGTTTCGAATAAAACGACAAATGACTTTAAGAAAACTCCAAGCAAAATGAAAACCAAAACAAAATAACTTTTTTTTTTTTTTGTGCACATCCACGTTAGTGATCACTGGTTGCTCTCATCTTTAGCCCAGGGCATCTCATTATCCTGCAGCCATGCTTGCTGTGGGCAATGCCTCATCCTTTGATAACGAATTGTTTTTATTCACCAGTGGGAAGCGCTTGCAAGATCTTTCTCATTTCAGGAGCTGCTCGTGCTGTTGGACAAAATAACTGAATTATTAACGGAGGTGTCTTTATCTGGCCGAGTCCAGGATTGGGTTAGGCCTGCAGTAACATGATAAATATCAAAATCTTGTTTCCTGGCCCTTACCTCAGAAGTGAAATAATGAGGCATTCGCCCTAGTGAATTTTTCACAAGAAATAAATCTTCTCAGCTACTTATTTCCCCACCCATCCCCCCTCACCCTCATAGGTGCAAAGGATCTCTTCACAGCATATTTTCCATGAGATTTTGCAACCCTTTCCCAAAGCTCTCTGCTCCCGTTTCCTGAAGACACGATACGTCGGTCTGAATTCCCGCTCGCTGCGCCAATTTGTCCGTTGTGGTTGTTTGGAAAGGAACGGAGGTGGGCGGTAGGAGGCTGCTGTTGCTGAGTGGTTACAGTCATAGCTCCATTGCCCCAGTGAAATATGATGGGACTTTACAATCCATTTCATTAGTCCAAGTAGACTGCAGTGCCTTTTAAAGGTCCAGCGGAAATGATGGGGTAGTAGACGACTTTCAAGTCCTCATAGACCTCGCAGATGAAGAAGAGGTCTTTAAGGCTCATGTATCGACAACTAAAGATGTGCAGGCTAAATGTTTTTGGTTTCAGTTCTTTTATTCTTTTTTTTTTTGTTTTTAATTTTTGGGGATTTTTACTTCTTTCATTTTTCCGTGGTTTTTTTGTTTTCGACAAATAGTGCGCATTATTAGCAAATAGCTTACACTATTAGCAAATACTGCATAGTATCTGGTATGTGCTACTTGCTGAAAAAATATATGAACTTTTAAAAAAAATTTTCAGATTGTTTGAAATGAAACAAAATGGGCTCTCATTCATTTCAAATGAATGCACATCTCTAATGACAGCATCTTTTTTTTTTTTTTTTTATTGGACCCATAAAAGGCTTTACAACTCCCAAAGGCTCTTGTTTTTTTCCAGAGCCAATACGGCGACAAGAACAGCACCTAACAGCCATTTCGGAAATATACTTAAAAGAAAAGATAGTGTCATCACTTCTTTGACCTTCTTTGCCAGCTGAGCAAAGCAACCTGCACAGGCTAGTTCGGCCACCACAGATTCCACAGAGCAAAGCCCGAAAAAGCAATTGTGATTTCAGGAAGAAAAAAAACAACTCTCTACTTTTTGTGATCTTTGCTAATACGATGTAGTTTTCTTTGTACTAACACTGCACTACAGAAAAAAAAATTTCAATGTATAATTAATGTATTGTATCATTGGTATGTCAATATCACTGTGGTCCAGTACATTAGGAGTAGCTCTTTGTTAAAAGTAAATTTAAATAGGTCAGCATAGTCGCTGAACCGAATGGGCTAATGCATTTTTCTGGTAAACATTCAACTGTCGAGGACTCTCTGTTACATCCTCCAGGCACCAGCACAATGGCAAATTTTGTTCAGTTTTCTCCATGAAGCCCTGAGGCTGAACTCCGTAGCCAAAGGAATTTGTCTTCACAATTTCTAAACTGCTACTTTTTCCCCCACCCAGGCATGGGGTAGATTTATGATCTGGAACACCCACTACCCAATATTTGATGCTCAATTTTATTGTAAACCAGCCGGCTAATTTGTCTTTACACCCGGCATATCAAATCCAATAAGTAATAAAAATATTATTATTTTATGTGTAGAATCCCCTATATCAGAAATGTATTTTGTTGGAAATTGGGTGGAGAAAGTGCAATCCAAAGACAAGAAGCTAAAAATCACTTATCTGCACTTTATGCCTCACTCAAACGCACATACATCTAGCATCGTCAGCAGCTATGTGATAACACACCCTATACTTACTGCTTATTCCACTGGTACCTCATCAAGCCATGGAAGAGGGCAATAGACACTAATGTGCAGCGTGAAGCTTGCAAGAAAGACCTTGCTTATGTTGTTAGAAGCTAAACGATGCATTTGTTTGAAATTAACAGGGAATTTTTGGTTTTTTCTGTTTAAATCCAAACAAGTTAACAGTGCCCCAGTGTTTTCAGAACTATGGGGCAAGCAAAACCGCAGGTTTTTTTTCCTATTCACTGCAAGCCACTGAAGCTGGAAAGAATGGAACCAGGGTGGGAAGGGACAAGGACAGAGCAGGACCAATCAACGTCACACATTTTATTAAGCAGCCTATCTCAGCTGGCACCCTGCATCTGAAAGCAGCGTGCGACTTGCAGCAGGCATCGCCTTGTTTCCTTATTTCTCAGCTATATTTCGGACAGAAAGGTTGTGTTTCTGATGTTCATTCTCAGGACCAAAGAAAAAGTTGAAACATGATTTAGAAAAGAAAGGAAGGAGAAATTTAGAGCAAGATCAGCTGGGCTCTTGCCTGTTGTCACAGTGTCACTGTGTGAGAGGAGACACTGCAATTTAATCTCAGATATACTCACAATTGAGATGTCCTTGCCTTAGGGCACCTCTGACTCTCAAAAGAAGATGCTGGACACTCTGATGGGACGTTCAAAAAATAAATTTATTCTAACCAAAAATACTTCAGTCCACTTGACAAACAAAAGCTCCAGTTGATCTTCTCACAAAATTAAGGGTATGCAAGAATAAAAAATGTGTTTTTTGTTTTTCGGTTCGTTTTCGGGAGGTTTTTTCATACGTATTGTTGTTCATGGAATATTTCATTCGTTTCATTCGTTTGAAAAAACTAATCAAACAAAAAAATAAAAATAAAATTGAAGAAAAAATGAAAACTGGGACTCCCAGCTCTACCACCAATCCCCCCCACCTGGGAAAATGCTGGGGCCTGGATTCCCCCCCCCCCCCCCGGCCCCCACTTACCCAGTCCGGTGGGAATCTGCTGGAGAGGACTAGACCCAGGCCGAAGCCTTGGCCTTGCGTAGACCAAGGCCACGATAGGTTGCGGCGACCTCAGCCTCAGCCTAGGCCGGAGCCCGGATCATTCCTGATGCTGGGACCCAACTCGAAAGCCTGGTCCTGGCCTCTGCCCAGGGTCAGGCCTAAGCCTGGTGCCCAGGCCTCGGAGATCCTCTTCTGCTTCTTCTTTCTTCAGCTCTTCTGTGCCAGCTGACACCATCCTCTGGGGTCACGCTGAAGTTAACTCTGGTGCATTCACCCCAACGGATGGCGCAATTTTGATGTGAGCCTAGAATACGGAATAACTTCAATACTCTCCAGCTTCTCCAAAACTCCAAAACAAAATGCTACACTGCTAATTGTGCTCTGCCTGCTTTTATACAGTTTGGCTGACCAATCCAGGCATCTTCAAAGGAGGTACCTGCAAGAGATAGTCTGCAAACTCCTACCTAGTAAAATAGTAACATAGTGAATGATGGTAGATAAAGACCAAAATGGTCCCTCCAGTCTGCCTACCATGTTTATTTATTTATTATTTATTTATTATTTAAGTTCTTTTGATATACCGATACTCAAGACTAGGGTCTTATCGTACCGGTTTACAGCGAAACAAGGGGTAACCAATTAACTAGAAAGATAAAGTGTTATTATTATTTTATTTTATTTATAGGATAGTAGCAACTGCTGCTCCTTGCAGGCTATTCCCAAACTTTGTGTTAAGGGCAGTGTCAGCTGCTGCTCTGCCCAAGCCTAAATGTAAAATATAGGTGCTACAACCCAAGAAAGAGATCTAGGTGTCATAGTGGATAACACATTGAAATCGTCGGCTCAGTGTGCTGCGGCAGTAAAAAAAGCAAACAGAATGTTGGGAATTATTAGAAAGGGAATGGTGAATAAAACGGAAAATGTCATAATGCCTCTGTATCGCTCCATGGTGAGACCGCACCTTGAATACTGTGTACAGTTCTGGTCGCCGCATCTCAAAAAAGATATAATTGCGATGGAGAAGGTACAGAGAAGGGCTACCAAAATGATAAGGGGAATGGAACAACTCCCCTATGAGGAAAGACTAAAGAGGTTAGGACTTTTCAGCTTGGAGAAGAGACGACTGAGGGGGGATATGATAGAGGTGTTTAAGATCATGAGAGGTCTAGAACGGGTAGATGTGAATCGGTTATTTACTCTTTCGGATAATAGAAGGACTAGGGGGCACTCCATGAAGTTAGCAAGTAGCACATTTAAAACTAATTGGAAAAAATTATTTTTCACTCAATACACAATTAAACTCTGGAATTTGTTGCCAGAGGATGTGGTTAGTGCATTAGAGTAGCTGGGTTTAAAAAAGGTTTGGATAAGTTCTTGGAGGAGAAGTCCATTACCTGCTATTAATCAAGTTGACTTAGAAAATAACCACTGCCATTACTAACCTCAGTAGCATGGGGTATATTTAGTTTTGGGGTCTTTGCCAGTTTCTTGTGGCCTGGATTGGCCACTGTTGGAAACAGGATGCTGGGCTTGATGGACCCTTGGTCTGACCCAGTATGGCATGTTCTTATGTTCTTAAGCAACTTCTGCACCACTTGGGCCCCAGTTACATAGTGCTATTCTTACATGCAGGCACAGCTGGTCAGGGTGGAGAGGGGTAGCATTCATTTTATCAGTGACATCTAGACCGGACAGAACCCTTCATATGCCTGCCTCTCCCTGATGCCACACTGGTGGCAGGGCTGAGGCAGGGGTAGGCAGTAGCTCTAGCAGAGGCGGATCAGTGGGTGGGAAGTGCCGCACACCCAGGTGATGAATATCAGCCAGGCCTCACTCGATATCTTAGGATCAATGTGGAAGATAATGGAGGGCTGGCAGGTAGAGGAGAGAGACAGGACTGTTGTTCATGGTTTTTTTCCTGACAGACAATGGTGCTAACATGAAAACAAGAGTGGAGGAAGGGGGTTATGAGGGTATCTGTTGCATGTTTGCAGGGGATCAAAGATGGCAACTTAGTCCTGAGGGAACTGATAAAGAAGTACAGGAAAATAGCTGGGCATTTTCACAGCGTATGGCTGGCGCCATTTTGCCATACGGCAAAACGATTCGAGTTTAGGAGGTCGTTCCCGGACCACCGCTGGACTTTTGGCAAGTCTTGTGGGGGTCAGGAGGCCCCCCAAGCTGGCCAAAAGTCCCTGGGGGTCCAGCGGGGGTCCGGGAGCGATCTCCTATGCTCCTGACGTCGGGGGACAAAAAACAAAATGGCGCCGGCGCTACCTTTGCCCTGACAGGTCAAAGGTAGCGCCGGCGCCATTTCTACAACGCACTGCAGGCCCGAGAGTAAAAGATCACACCGGGACCCCCGCTCTGGACCCCAGGTAATTTAAGGCATTTTGGGGGGGTTCGGGAGGGTGGGGGATTTATTTTAAAGGGTCGGGGTGGGTTTTAGGGTTGTTTTAGTGTGCCGGTTTTTCCGCCCTCCCCCCTTCCCCCGATTTACGATTTTTGACGATAAATCGGGGGAATTCCTATTGTATCGCGCTTCTAACGATTTTTGACGATTTAAAATATATCGGACGATATTTTAAATCATCAAAAAACGATTCACATCCCTATGCACTAGCTCATTCGGAATGTAGGCACCAGGTTAAATTAATGCCATCTCATCTCTGCCAGCCGTGGGGCACCTACAGGTGCAGTCTTCAAAACACATCCAGGTCTTTATAGCTTATGCAGGTACAAGAACCTTTGTATAAAGATGTCCCTTTTGAAGAATTTCATCATTTCATCTAGAAATTATATCAACATCATCTTTGGCATGATTTACAAGACCTTTGAAGCATCAAAAATTCTGACTTAAGAACAAGCCATACTGGATCAGACCAAGGGTCCATCAAGCCCAGCATCCTGTTTCCAACAGTGGCCAATCTGTTGACTCCAATCTCACCCCTCCTCAGCTCTCTCCTGTTCCCTTTGGGACAGTAGAGGGTGGGAGAACAACAAGAAAAGAGGGACTGGATTAGGGAGCAGATTTCCTCTTCCCTCCTTTGTGCTGTCTGCTCCAGCCTCTGCCTTACCTCCCCTCCCTTCCGGTTATCTGCAGGCTGCTTGTGAAGGGAGGGGCAGGAGCAGAAAGCAGAGAGAGAGAGCTAAGTTTGAAGGCAAACACTTTGTAGCTTTCTTCAGATGATGGAATTAAGAGGTGGGGGAGCGTCAGCTATGTTGATTGTGCAGCAGGTTCTAAATTATGTGGCAAAGGGCTAATTATGCAGTTTTTTCTGTGCACACCACAGAATCATGGGAACCGGTTGGGGTGGGGGAGGAGCACTGCCTCTTGTAGTTCAGGTCCTGCAGTATTTATCACATCATTGAGAATACAGTGAAGGCCTTCTGAAGTTCATCCAGTATAATGGAAGGTATTTTATTGATACTGAAGTTGTGAAGAAATACCTTGTGTGGGATTTTCTATTCAAGCTCTTTCTAGGGATGCCCATCTCGAGCTTTTGAAAATCTTATTGACAAGCCACTGACAGGCTATTTATTCTACTCCAAAAGTACTTAGTTAAGAAAGATTGTTTGTGAACTGGTGATTTTTGCAAGAATATCAGGAAAGACATTAAGGCAGATCAGAGGAAATCTGCAATTTGTGTTTTACTAATCACAGATCTATCAATTTGGAAGGAAAAATATTAGGATTATTGGAACGGTGCCACCCATCAAAAAGCAAAAATGATATTTCCTTAACTCCATTGTTTGCACGCTATTGTCTCATTTCATCTCCCATACTACTACCTGCCCTTACCCTCTCTCGTGACTTTCACGACTTCATCCCTTTTCTTTCAGGTCCATCTCCCCATCTCTTCCCATTCATGTCCATTTCTTCTTCTTTCTTCCTTCCCACCATACCTCATCTCTCCGGTCTCCTCGTCTCATTCCTAACTCCCAATGCTTTAATCCTCAAGTGCTTCCGTCCCATCTACTCCCACTTACTAGGGATGTGCAGAGGCAAAACCTCCATTTTGGTTCATTCTTTTGTTTCATAGGTCACCTCCATTCATTTGGTTTGTTTCAATTAAAAACACATTTTTTGTTTGTTTTATTTGTTCATTCATTTACCAGTAAAGTCAATGGAGGAAGCAGTGCAGCTTATTTGGGCTCCAAAATTGGGGGTTTCTTACTAATCATAATGAAACTTGTGGGAAGACATCACCAGAAGTTGGGAAAGACCTCCAAGGCACCTCGACTGTGGCAAAGGGTCACCAAAAGAAGCATGAATAGACCAAGACACTGTAAAGGGGTAAAGGGGTGCCAGGAGTGGCAGATGTTCTCCAGGGCACCAGGAGAGGAGGAAAGACTCTGCAAAAGTGGGATAAAATTCCCATGGCATCAAAAGAGGGCACCAACAACAGTGGCATGAATCTTTGAAGGCACACAAGAGGCAAAGTGGAATCAACCATGGCATTGACATGCTGAGGCACCAAAAAGGGTGAACGAAGCAAAAAAAGGTGGCAGAAAAACCCTCAAAGCATCCATAAAGGGAGAAAGCAGCACAAAGACTGGCATCAACATGCCAAGGCAACATGAGAAGGGCAACGCAGGCTCCCACAGTGGAAAGCCTCCCCTCTAATGTGTTCGGTTTGCTTTACTAGGAACGTTTTTTTCCATATCTTGTAGCTGAACAAAGTGGTATTGCATTAATTCTCTCTGTTGCATCCGTTGGTCTCAGACGGCTTCGACCTCTGTGCCTCATCTTTTTTCCTTCTCTCTCCTCAAGCCTTGGGAAGATGGCTGCTGCCGCGTCTTCATGCCGCTCTCTCCAGTGTCCCCGGATCGGCAATGGCGACGGTGTTCGCCATGTTTCTCCTGAGGGCCTCCTAGGGTGCGCGTGCGCACGCCACCCACGTCTTTATCCACGTCATGGCGGGAACCTCGGGGGCGTCCCCTCTGAGTGATGTCATCACATCCTGGTATGTAGCCTGCCCTTCGTTTGCTAACAAACCGAGTTAGCAAGGATTGGACTGCCTCCGGTCTAAGCTGCTCTGCCGCTTCCCAGATGCCGCTGGAAGCTCTCTCTGCCCTTCAGGGTATTTCTTCACTAACCTGGGTACCCGCTCCTCAGGGGCCCTTATGCACTATTTCAGGTACCTATCTTGGGAAACCGGGTACTTGCTCCTCGAGGGCCTGCTCTCCCTAATCTGGTGCCTGCCACTGAACAACATCTGCCTGCCAGGACCTTCAACAATACAGCTTTCTGCTTCAGTGAGTACTAACCCTTTCAGTCTGTCTCACCTTCAGCGTCAGCACTCTGTGTCTACATCAGGGACCTGTCCCTGCTACGCCGCGCTGCCTATCACCTACTCGAGTATGAGACTGGTCTCCTCTGCTGAGGACCCCTGGACTACTTCACTGGGTTATCTTCACCGCTGCCTGCTCCCCAGGTAGTACCATCGAGCTGTACAATAAATACTTCTCTGTGTCTGCGTGTATAGAGTCTAGCCTAGTACTGCGGTTCCTCATGGGACTCCTCCCCGTGGGCGTGGCCATCACTTCAGTACCCAAGAATCCACTCCAACACCTCACAACCATAACAGTCTCTTCTTACGAAAATGTTTCCACATTCAGAACATGTAAACCCTCTCTCCTGTGCATGTTTTCTGTTTTGCCTGCATTTCTTCCTTCTGAATGAGGGTTTTGCTATAGTCTGTATATGTATATTGTATGTTTTCAGTATCAGATCTCTCAAGTGATGATACTGTGCTGATGAGGTCACAAAATGGGTTAAAATGATGCTGCCTTAGAGAACGTCTTAACCTGGAACACGACCTTGGCCCTAAGCATCCAGATTGGTCCTTGGGAGGCTTAAAAGTAGGGTTGCTGGGAAAGGCCCAGTGTTTAGACAACTAGATAACTAAACACTTCAGGGTAGTAACAAGACCCACAAGATGGTACATCTGACGCATGGCAGCTAGTCAAAGTGGCAGCTATAGTTACCAGTTAGACCTTGCCTGCACATATTGTTTGCTCAGCACAGCCAAAGACTTGCATGGACCATGGACTTGAATGGGAAACATAAACAAATGAGACAAAGCTTTTTGCTTCATTCATGGGCACCCTCCATTTGTTTCAGGAGTCCATGAATGAAATGAAAATGGATTCTTTGCATTTTACCCATTTGTTTGAAATGAATACACAACCCTACCACTTACTTGCCCTCCATTCCTCCCTCTTACTTCCATCTCCTTCATATCCTTTCTTCTAGCACCATCTTCGCCCTATCCTCAAAAATAAAGAAGGCCATAGCCAAAGACCTTAGCTTCTGCCACAAGTTTAGGAGGTGAGAAAGTCAATAGAGTTTGGCAACCATAGCCAGCCAAATAGAGAGAGTTCAGCTTTTTAAAAATTGTGGCTATTTTTCCTTCTAGATAGCAACTCTTCCAGCTCTTGCAGGAAGTCAAGCCACCAAGAGGGAGGAGGCACTCACACAGGAGAGATCTTCCACCGTCTTCCATTTTTGACTGGTAGCTGTTGCCTTACCCTCCTGACTCTCTCCTTCTCACTCTCAGGTTTCTCATCCCTTTCAAGGCCTAAAGCTGCTCCTTTCTGGGTAGATGGAAACAATATGTGTACGAACGAGCAGGTGAGGCACCCAGACCCAAACTACAGACATCATAAGAAAAATGCAGGTTGATTGGAAAGTCTTTGATCCATTAGACGTCTGGGGACATAGCCTGATTGACAAGGTGTGCAGTTTAGCAGTATCATAACTGTCACTACTGTAGGGTGCTATCAATAGATGCCAATAAGAAGAAACCAAGGTGACTATAGATAGCTCTGAAGAAAATCAACAGCCCAGTTGCTTATCTGTATTGTACTAAACATGAATGGGATTGCTGCTGTAACCGAGGGGCATCAAATCCAAGCTGTGACCCTGCCTCGTGCTTCTTAAAGGCAAACTGTGCAGCAGACACCTGCATCTTTTCTTTTTTTTTTTTTTTCCTGGTGGTCATTTAACCTTGCTGAAGGAAAAGAAGGCTTTTGACATCACCCTCCCCTCTCCAATAACTTTTGTGTGTTGTTGTTCTATCCACATTCGATTTTTAGGATAACCTTGGGGAGTTCCTGACAGGGGTCATCTTTTTAGGGGATCCACACACGTATACGTTCACTTGCAGATGTGAAGAGCTTCTGGAAAGAAGGGGGCTATTATTTCTTCATGGAGCTGTCAGTTTCCTATCATTCATTGCCAGAAAACTAAATCAGAGTTATGGAGAATTTGTACAGCTTCTTGAATATTACCAGAACCACTTTGTTCTTCAGTTGCTGAAAAATGAACAGAATAGTGTGTGTGTGTGTGTGTGTGTGTGTGCGGTGGGGGAGGCAGAGTGGAGAGGGGAGCGGTTTAATACCCAATAAATGGATGCTTCCTCCTGGCCATATATCACATGACCCTATATTTATTCAAAACCACAACCTTGCACAAGCGTGATTTATAAGCTCATGCATAACATACGGATAAACTTTTATAAAGTACATATTTGGGCAGTTTATGTTTATGAAATATTTTTGCCTATCTTAATATCATCTGTGATAAGCCACAGAGGGAATAGCAGGGTGTATTTTATTTGGGCTGACTTGTTTATTTTTCTTGCAGGAAAATGCGTCCTCCTTCCCTGGTATGCACGGAGAATAAATGACCCAAGAATAGCAGGCAGAATATGTAAGATCGCTTATCTCGCTATATTTAATAGAGGAATACAAATCTGAGAATCCTGAATTGATAGCAAGGAAGCAGGTCTTCTGCCATCATGTGGAACTCTGGAGTATCTTCTTGCCTTTGGTGAATAAATATTCTGGATATTGGACAGACTCCACCAATGATCCAGTGTTATGTATCTTGCTTGAAATAATAATAAAATGTTTTAAACTATATATATATACATATATATATATATATATATATATATATATATATATACATATACATCGATGACAATTCTTCACACACTCCTTAATGCTGTAATTTAGCAAGGCTGAAAGGATTCCAATCCCCCTCCGCAGAGATGCAGATGTCATGCATGTAAGAGGCACATGCACCGCATGTAAAATGTATAATTACATGCACATTTTTCTTACACTTTCATTGGCAGGGCGCACAGCAAGGTATTAGTGATTCCTTGACAGTTTTAGAATAGTTATTATGCGCAATGAAAGTGTAATCGTTCCATCTCCCTTTGGTCTTTAATTTGCGTGTTCTTTTGCGGATGTATATGATAATGATTTGGTACAGTTTTCATTTGTTTGAAAAGATTAGTCTCAATAGGTATTAGGTTTTCCTTTTTTTATTCTTCTTGATGCTTTGATTTCTGTTTTATATATTTAACATGTGGATAATTTTATACTTGGATTGTAGATTTACTTTAAGGGCGTTATAAATGTGGAGGTTAATGGTTAATGATTAATAATACTTAGCATTCTTTATAGTACTACTGGATGCATGCAAGTGTATATAACGGTGATAAATATTGGGGTATCAGAGCTCCTTGAATCAAAGAGCTTACAGTCTAAGGGCCTGATTTACGAAAACATTTTCCCATTCAGTGTCTAGAAAAATGTGATGGAAATGGCTCTGTCGGCTACTTATGACTTGGACTGGCCACTGTCAGAGACAGGGTGCTGCGCTCGATGTACCTTGGTCCAACCCAGCATGGTACTTCTTGTGTTCTTATGCTCATTGTGTCTTGTAGTAACCCAGGCAAACTAAGGGGGTCATTTTCAAAGCCTTATCACGTGCGATAGCATGCTGGGGGCGGAGTTGGGGTGGACTCGGCGATGTCTTCACTGGCGGTGATAAGGTTAGTAACCTTATCGCCACCAGTTTGCTGAGGCCAGGCAGCTCCCCAGCTGCCACGCCTTTTGTGAAGGGGGCAAAACCCAAAGAGGTAGGAACAAACGGGCATCGCTCATCCTCACCTGGTGCCACCACAAATAAATGTTACTGCCTGGGCAGTTTTATGAGAGAGAGAGAGAGAGAGAGAGAGAGAGAGAGAGAGAGAGAGAGAGAGAGAGAGAGAGAGAGAGAGAGAGAGAGAGAGAGAGAGAGAGAGAGAGAGAGAGAGAGAGATAGAGAGAGATAGAGAGAGAGAGAGAGAGAGAGAGAGAGAGAGAGAGAGAGAGAGAGAGAGACTCTTGATAAGGTTGTTCTATAAGTAAACTATACCACTGTAAGAGGGGCAGCTAGTAACTCAGGGTGAGGTTTTGGTGGTGGGCCTAGGTTTTGGGGACCAGTTTTACATGCACAGTCAGAGGTACGATAAGCACAGTAGACATCAGTGAAGATTTTATGCGATTTGGAGCGAGGAAAGGTACACAGAGATGAGATTTGTACATTGTACTCTTGAGCTAGCTTGATAGGGATGTTCATGCCACTATTTGGGTTGCTTTGCCTCGCTCATGGTGTCTTGGGCTGTTCTTGCCACTGGTGGTGTTCTCTGCCCCTCGTTTGGTGCTCAGGCCATTCTTGGTGTTGTGGGGCGCTGTTGCCTCTGCTCCTCATGTCTATATACAGCATGGATGGAAAATCTCAAAGCTAGAATCCAAAATAGGATCAGGAAGCATGGCTTCCCCCATTTAAGGGAAACAAATGAGCAGAATGAAATGAATGAGCCTTCTGAAGCAAACCGAATTAACTGAACGAAACAGAAAACAAAATAAAAAATTCTGAACTAAAGCAACATTTTTTTTTCCATGCACACCCCCTATTCAGAGTCCCTAAAATGATTGCCTCCGCTCAGATATACGGTCAATTTCCTTTTAATGTAGATGGTAAATTGCACTGCATGTAATTCTTAGCAAATGATTTGGAGCTCTGCTTTCAGAGGTTACAGAGTGGGGAGAGGTTATCAAAATTTTCTCTTGTGGTTTGCTCTCATGTTTGGAACATAAGAACTGAAACACGTAAATAAAACCATGGAAAATATGAATACATTGACGGCAGATTGCAAGAGCAAAGTGCTGATTCTGAGCAAAGATAGGCTCACTGAGAAGTTGCTCCACGGACCCTGAGATTTCTGTGAGCTGATAATTCCTATTTGTTCAAAATAGTCGTGGGATAACCAGTTCCCAAGATCTCCATCCTCATGGGCAGCATTCGTTTTGCCTCCCCGATAGGAAGCAGCTGATGTGTGCAGCATGCACACTCATACACCCTTCCTTCCCTCACATTCCTCCTCATTCCTGGGTTTTGTTTTGGGGTTTTGTTTTGGGGTTTTTTTTGGTATAATTTTGCACTGTAAGTAAAAGATAGATTAGATTTTTGTCCCAATTCATTATTACATTTTATTTATCCGGTGCGCGCGCAATGACCCCTGAACACAGCGCATTCTGAAGAATTTGATGTACAGGAAGAACGTGGTAGCGGTTGCATCGCTGGGATTTAGGGGCTAAATTCGGTAACAGCCCCACATACATTTTAAATCAAGTGCGTGCATTAGTTACACCGATTTTCAAAGGGAAAGTACTCCCATACTTTCTTTCTGAAAATTGCCCCACCAAAACTACCCGCACACAATTGCACCTGTTAATTTGGGCGCAGATTTGTTGGGGAAAATTTACGCATGTCGGGCATAATTTTCAAAAGCATGCATAAAACTAGGTTTTACACATATACATGCACCTTAGCCATGTAAATAGGCTTTTGAAAATAGGCTGTTTTGAAAAAATACCTGTAAATATTTAAATAAATACGCAAATATTTATTTAAATAAATATGCAAATAATATTAATTTAAATAAATATGCAAATAATATTTATGTAAATAATATTTACATAAATAATAAATATGTGAATACTATTTATTTAAATAAATATGTAAATTTGTAAATAAATTTACCATGTAAATAGGCTTTTTGAAAAAATACCTGTTTAATGACGCTTAATGGCGAACACTGATGTTTATTGTACGTTTTAAGGACGACAGTTTTAATGTACACTCCAGAGTCTATTTATAACTTATAATTTATTTGTTACTTCATTCTCTGAATCTACTGTTAACTTCTTGAACTATCATTATGGTTGGCGTTACACCTGAATGTTATATTAGTAGTTTATATTTACCCCAGTTATTTATCTTCATGGACCCCAGTTACTTTTCCCTTGTTCCATGTAATGCTCTCATGTATTTGCTACATGAACGCCGGTATAGAAAAATTCAAAATAAATTAAAAAAAAAAAAAAAATTGCTACAATATATGCCATTGCATTGTCTATAGGTCATACATGCGTATGACCTATAGACAATGCAATGACCTATAGACATACATGCGTATGACCTATAGACCTATAGACAATCTACCCATAAGTGCACTTATGGGTAGATTTTAAAAGCATTGCTCATGCAAAAATGGCCACGTACACACGTATGCGGGCCTTGCACGAGCAATGCGCATTTCAAGAAGCCGTGAAGTACGCGCGTACATTCCCGTACACACGTCATGAAGGAGGGGGCAGAAAAGGGGCGGGGCCTGGGTATTCCGGGGCGGGGGCCAAGACTTAGGCACGTAAGCCCACATTTTAAAAAAGCCGAGCATGGCACGCGCCGGCGTGTTATCCGCGTAACTTTACTGCTGGTCCTGATGGGGAGCGAGTCTGGAGATCTTGAGTTTTAGGGCTTTCAGCACAGGGTGAAGTTCGGGGTCAAGTTGGGGGCTTCCAGGATGAAGAAGCAGAGGCGTCTTGAAGACCTCAATATAAACTGGGTAAACTGGTGGACCACTTGAAAAAAAATGTTTTCTCTTGCGCGAGCATGTTTTAAAATCCTCCTGCGTACGCGCGTAAAAGCCATTGAAGCCCTCGCCTAAGTACGTGCAGGAGGGGTATTTTAAATGATACGTGTATACTTGTGAGCACAATTTAAAACTGCAGCATCTCCCCGGTCGTGAGCGTGACCCATGCCTTCATTGCCGCATGCGCGTTCCTTTTAAAATTGCCCTGTTTGTGCGCGTAAACGGCTTTTCATGTGCAACTCCTTTGAAAATGACCTCCTTGACTTTTGAAAATGCAAAAGTCTGCACGTAAGTGCAAACCTCTAACCCAGCCTGCCCGAGGGAACACCGGAGCTCCCTGCGGGTAAATTTACCTGCCTGCAAGCTGTACACGGGAAAGGTTGGTTGCATATCGGTCGGGCAATTTTATATCAGAGGGAAAAGCACTGTTTTACCCAGGGAAATGTGTTTGGAAATTACCCTCAAAGAGCCCAGTTTTGCGCCCTGACGCTTAGGACTGAAGACCGCGTGGAGGCACATATGGGCGTTTTATAAAGGGTGCGGTGGGAGCCCGCACGGTGCATTTCTACTCCAAATGTATGATCGAGGGATGCAGTATAATCTGTATTAGGGCTCTGCAACCTCAACATTTTTTCATTTTCATTTCTGGGTATTTTCCTCCTGGGTTTCGTTTCATTTAAAGGTTATTTCATTTCTGTTTCTTTGCAGAAATTAAATATAAAAAACAACCCCCCCAAAAAAAAACAAAACAAAAGAAAATGAAATGGAGCCCCTCCGAGCCCCCTTATGCCTCCTCATCCTCCCTAAAAAGTCCCAGGGTGGGGAACCACCCCAGTCCCCATGTTCCCTCTCAGGTTGTGCCTTTGGGTGCTGGGGCCAGCAGGACTTAGGTGGGGACTCTGCTGATGGCAATGGAGAAAGTCCATGGTAATCTGTCTCATAGGCAGACAGCAGTCAGACATATCTGGGATCCAGGCAATGGTCAGAGGTGGGCAGTGGTCAGTCATAGCTGAGGTCCAGGCAAAGGTCGAGGTAAGCAGAGGTCAGTCATATCTGAGATCCAGGCAATGGTCAGTGGCGGGCAGTGGTCACTGGTCAGTCATATCTGAGGTCCAGGCAAAGGTCAGAGGTGAGCAGTGGTCAGTCATATCTGAGATCCAGGCAATGGTCAGAGGCAGGCAGTGGTCAGTCATATCTGGGATCCAGGCAATAGTTAGAGGCGGGCAGTGGTCAGTCATATCTGAGATCCAGGCAATGGTCAAAGGCAGGCAGTGGTCAGTCATATCTGAGATCCAGGCAATAGTTAGAGGCAGGCAGTGGTCAGTCATATCTGAGATCCAGGCAATAGTTAGAGGCGGGCAGTGGTCAGTCATATCTGAGATCCAGGCAATAGTCAGAGGCGGGCAGTGGTCAGTCATATCCGAGATCCAGGCAATGGTCAGAGGCGGGCAGTGGTCAGTCATATTCGAGATCCAGGCAATGGTCAGAGGCGGGCAGTGGTCAGTCATATCCGAGGTCCAGGCAATGGGCAGAGGCAGGCAATGGTCAGTCGTATTCGAGGTCCAGGCGAGGACAAACCAGGTATCTGCCCAAGAGGAGGAGCAGAGGGATGAATAGGCAGGACGGGCAGGCGAAGACAAGAACAAGTGGGCAACATGGATGGAGAATACGAGGATGAAGACAGAAGACACAGCGAAGACAGCTAGACGAAGACTGAAGACAAGGCTAGAACGCTGGGAAGCAACGCGTACTACTAGGCAGTGGCTGCTGGTCCTGCTGCTGAGACAAATTGCTTCCTGGGCGCTGTCCTTATATAGGGCTGTGCAGGTGATGTCATCACTAGGGGCCTCGGGGAATTTCCCACCACACTCCCTTTAAATCTCAGGTGAAGTGCGTGCGTGCCTAGGGGGAGGTGCAGCGCACGCCTTCAGTGGCATCCCGCTGGCGGCGTCCTGTCATGATGAAGAGCGGCCTCCTACCCCGTGGCTGACCAGAGGAGTTCGCTGAGCTGAGGGGAGAGAACGCCGGTCTGGTTGGGGGAGGTGAGGGTGGCAGTTCATGGGGGTAGCCCCGCGGACCGCTGAACACATCAGTGACCTTGGGCAAGTCACTTTACCCTCCATTGCCTCAGGTACAAACTTAGATTATGAGCCCTCTGGGGACAGGGAAATACCTATAGGACCTGAATATAACCTGTTTTGAAGTGTTTGAAAGGCAAAATATAAATAATACATGCATAAGTTTTGAACATTTACCCCACAAAATGTAACACTATCTCCCATCACCTCATTTTCTACTCAAGTTTTCATTATCCTTCCAGCCTATTAAATAAATATTCCTTTTTTTTATGTGTGTGTATTCTGAGACAAAGTCCGTGAGTTCATTTTACCTGCATTATGTTGTCAGATGAATTTTGCACAAACAAGATAAACAAATCAAATCTCCAAAAAATGTACTTCTGACCTAAAAGAAGAACAACGGATAGTTATATACAGGTTAGAACTTTATGCAGTCGTTATTACATTTCAGAAATGAGCTTTACAGATTAAAATAGGAAATGCAAATAATTTATAAGATATGTCGCTATTTGCATTAACCCACTTAAACCACAGTTAACAAAAAGTATGTTGTTTTAGAAAGAAAAGGTTCCCGAATCCTTGGGCACATTAGGTTAAAAGTCCACAGCTAATAGGTACTGAATTCCATTGTCCACACATGCTAAAGTAGTCACAACCACCCAATCAAAGAGGGAGAAGACGTTGCTCTCCACTGATACGCAACATTGCGCCTAGCTGCGACTAACAAGTGATTACCCAGACGAATACATCCCTTCTTTATGGGAGGAAAGGACTCCTGCCGCTCACCCAATAATGTAACTAGAACATAAGAAATTGCCATGCTGGGTCAGACCAAGGGTCCATCAAAAGGCAATTTAATACCTGTGAAGTGATAAAGACAAGAAAGAATCTCTTGGGACAAGTCCACCAAATATGAAACAAGGTACCCATAACCCCACATTCACGCCAATGCTTATCATGACCCATTAGACCCATCTTTTTTTTTTTAAATTTATCTGGGGTATAATACCATTGATACAGGATTTATATCCATTTTCCTGAGTGGTAACACTTATGGAATTCCCCTTTTTAAGTCGACGAAAACATCTTTCCAGCTTAAATCTGCTATCCTCCTCTCCAAAGTACTTTCCTATTTCCTCTTTATTTTCTTAATTGCCTCTTCATTTTCTTGTGATAACAAGAGGTTACATAACTTGGAAATAAGGCCTTTACTCTCATAGGACCTAGAGCCAATTGTTCAAATGCTGTCAATTCCCAAGTACAGGAATTTTTAATGTACACTTTTTGTACAAAGCCTATAACTTGTGGATATTGGAATTCAGGAAGCCAATCAGTATTTCCTAATCTTTGCAGGTGATGAATTGACAGGATTTCCTGTTTTGTATACATCTGATTGACCCTGTCACAAACTTTTTTCCACTAGTAAGATGTCTATGATGTCTATTCGAATAACGGTATAAAAATCTATTAAATAAAATAAATAAATAGTAAGAAATTCTTGTATTAAATTGCTCAGAAAAATCTGGATTATCTCATAGACAGTGGAGAAGGAATTGTTGATATCTTTTTATTAGTAAGCATTTTCCTCCAGGTTTCCAGAAAAGGAATATATCTGAATATATATATATATATATTTCAAAATATATCTGAAGTATGAAGCCTGTGAGGGATTTGGTTGGACCATTAAATGATCGAGGGCTTAAAGGGGCTCTTAGGGAAGATAAATCCATCACAGAAAGACTAAACAAATTCTTTGCTTTGGTGTTTACTAAGGAGGATGTTGGGGTGATACCTCTTCCAGAGATGGTTTTCAAGGGTGACGATTCAGATGAACTGACCCAAATCATGATGAACCTGGAAGATATAGTAGGCCAGATTGATAAACTGAAGAGTAGCAAATCACCTGGACTGGATGGTATACATGTTTTATGTCTTATGGGTTCTGAAATAACTAAAAAATGAAGTTTCAGACTTATTACAAATAAGTTGTAACCTATCATTAAAATCATCCATTGTATCTGAAAACCAGACGGTTGCCAGTGTAACCCCAATATTTAAAAGGCGCTCCAAGGTGATCCGAGAAACAACATCCCCTACCAAGTAGGCTTCTAAGAAAGCTAAAAAGTCATAGGATAGGATGTGATGCCCTTTTGCAAACTAGTTAAAAGACAGGAAACAGAATAGGATTCAATGTTCAGTTTTCACAGTGGAAAACATTAAACAGTGGAGTGCCTTAGGGATCTGTACTTGGACTAGTGCTTTTCAATATATTTATAAATGAACTGGAAAGGAATACAACGAGTGAGGTTATCAAATTTGTAGATGACACAAAATTATTCAGAGAAGTTAAATCACAAGCAGTTCGTAATAAATTGCAGGTGGACTTAACAAGAACAGAAGATTGGGCGTCCATACGGCAGATGAAATATAATGTGGACAAGTACAAGGTGATGCATATAGGGAAAAATAACCCATGCTGTAGCTAGCTATACGATGTTAGGTTCCATTTTAGGAGTTATTACCCAGGAAAAAGATCTAGGCGTCATAGTAGATAATGCATTGAAATCATTAGCTCAATGTTCTGTGGCAGTCAAAAAAGCAAACAGAATGTTAGGAATTATTAGGAAGAGAGTGGCAAATAAAACAGAGGATGTCATAATGCCTCTGTATCCATGGTTAGACCGCACCTTGAATATTGTGTGCAATTCTGATCACTGCATCTCAAAAAAGGTATTGATGCACTGAAGAAGGTAGAGAGAAGAGCAACCGAAAGGATAAAGGGGATGGAATGGGTTCCCTATGACGAAAGGCTAAAGAGGTTAAGGCTGTTCTGCTTGGAGAAGAGACGGCTGAGGGGGGATATGATAGAGGACTATAAAATCATGAAAGGACTCGAATGGGTAAATGTGAAACAGTTATTTATTCCTTCGGATAATACAAGGATTAAGGGGTACTCCAAAAAGTTAGCAAGTAGCACATTTAAAACAGATCATAGAAAATCCTTTTTCACTTAACACAAAATTATGCTCTGGAATTTGTTTCCAGAGGATGTGGTTAAGGCTGGTAGAGTAGCTGGGTTTAAAAAAAGTTTGGATAAGTTCCTGGAGGAGAAGTCCATAAACTGCTATTAATCAATAGGAAATAGCCACTGCTTGTTGCTGGCATTAGTAGCATGGGATCTACTTAATGTTTGGGTACTTGCCAGGTACTTGTGACTTGGATTGGCCACTGTTGGAGAGAGGATGCTGGGCTTGATGGACCTATGGTCTGACCCAGTATGGCATTTTTTATGTTCTTATATTCTTATGTAACTCTTTAAAGATATCCAAGGAGATAGTCTCCACCCTGACTGACTGTCAATTCTTTCTCCAAGGTAGCCCAATGTTTCTCCTCCAAGTAATTATACTCTTTAACTGTATCACCCTCTGATACAACCTAAAGTCTGGGAGGCCTAAACTCCCTGAATCTGTCGGTAGTGTTAACACTTTCTGGGAAATTCTTGTCTCTTCCCTTGCCGTGGAAATGCAAGGCAGTAAAGAATTTATCTGGGATTTTAATGGGAAGCATTTCCAAAAGAAAAAGTAGTCTTGGCAGGACATTCATTTTAATAGAAGCAATCCTACCCAACCAAGAGATTGAGTTAAGGTGTCCACACTGCCAAATCCTCTTTTATCTTTTTCAATAAAGTTGCAAAATACAGTGAATACAAACTTTTTAAATTGTTGGAAATATTAATTCCCAAATATTTAATGAAGTCACCTGTCCACTGAAATGGGCAGTGTGTTCAACTATGGTATCCTTAACCTCTTTCCTAATATTCAGTCCTAAAATTTCAGTCTTTGAGGCATTAATATTATAACCCAAGAATTTACTAAAAAACTCAACTGTATCCAAAATAGCCTATAAGGATCGTTCAGGATCACAAACATATAGCAAGATGCTGTCCACAAATAATGCTATTTTATGTTCACAACTCGACCTTATACTAAACCCTCTTATATGTATGTGATTGTGTGCCCTACTTTTGGCTGCTAAAGGCTCAAGTGCCAATGCAAAAAGAAGTTGTGAAAATGGGGCAGCCCTTTTCTAAAAGAAAGGACTTGGATAGGTGACCGTTATTTATTTATTTATTTATTAACTACAATTTCTTCTATACAACTATCTACAGTACCACACGAAGTGGTTCACAAAGTCACGTACATAATACTTGAAAATAAAATACAATAAAGCATTAACTCGCACCTTTACCCAAGTTATAAAAGGAGATGGGTCGGCAAGAGAAACAAAACGATGGATCCTTCCCTTCCTTAGGAATTAATACAATAGTCGCATGCCTCATTGTCCCAGGTAATGCACCCCCACCAACAATTCATTAAAGATGCCTGTTAATCTAGGAGCCAATAAAGGCGCATAGCGTTTATAAAAGCTCATAATGAGGCCATCATCCCGTGGACGCTTTCCTGAACTCAGGGATTTAATAGCCCATTCCACTTCCTAACTCAAAGTCATGGCGTCCACGTGCACTTTACTAGCTTCATTCAATGTTCTTAAAGAAACCCCCTTTAAGAAGCCATCCACCTCCTCCTGTGAAAAATCTCATTCAGAAGTGTACAATGGCTTGAAGAAATCAGCAAAGGCATTGCAAAATTGATTTTCTGAGCATAACCCAATTAAGTCTGTCTTTAGTAATTTCACTAGACGATAGGGATGTGCAGACCAAATGTTTATGTTCATAAGTCCATAAGTCGAAAGGGGGTCCCATTTGCGGTCAATATGGACATATGGAGAATTCCATAAGTTGAGTCTATGTCCATACGTGCAAATAAAAATTTAAACCCCTCACCCTCCTTAATCCCCCCCCCAAGACTTACCAAAACTCCCTGGTGGTCGAGCGGGAAGTCAGGACGCCATTTGTGAACTCCTTTGCGAGGAGCACGTGACGTCGGCGTCACGTCGGCGTGATGCGGACGTCACGTGATTCCCCGCGGGTTCGCTCCGGGACCCTCGTTCGACCCAAAAGGAACTTTTGGCCAGCTTGGGGGGGCCTCCTGACCCCCCCCAAGCTGGCCAAAAGTTCCTTTTGGGTCGAACGAGGGTCCCGGAGCGAACCCGCGGGGAATCACGTGACGTCCGCGTCACGCCGACGTGACGCCGACGTCACGTGCTCCTCGCAAAGGAGTTCACAAATGGCGTCCTGACTTCCCGCTCGACCACCAGGGAGTTTTGGTAAGTCTTGAGGGGGGGGGGGATTAAGGAGGGTGAGGGGTTTAAATTTTTATTTAGGATCAACAATCACGATTTCCAACGTATTCAACATAGCTATGTTGAATAAGTTGGAAATCCGATCGTTTTCGCCTCATCACTTTTTTAAGTTAAAAAACAAAAATATGTTGCGTTTTACCTATAAGTTCAAAACGAATGCACACCCCTACTAGACGATCTAGTTCTCTCTTTTTCAACCTGTAAGCTAGCAACCTACCTGCTTTATTCCCTTTTGCATTATATCTTTATCTTGTTCTCATCAAACTGTCAATCGCTCTCCTATCTAAATGATGTCACGTTTGTTCACGGACCTGGGTTCGTTTCCTATCTAGTGCTGAAGGAGACATCTTATTTTGTGTTTCCAGCTCTTTCAGTTTTCTCCTCACAATAACTTCTAACTGTATCCCAGAAGTTTGACATGAACTACGAAGGGAAATACATTTATTTGTAATCACCGCCTTCATAGTATCCCAGATAATATGTTTCGCCATCTCTGCAGCTTCATTAAGAGTGAAAAATTCCTGCAAGTCTTGCTCAATAGCAGCTGCATGCAGAAGATCCTTAAGCAAGGTGGGAATCTAAGAACCTCCCTCCCCGTCCGCACGAGATGGAACTCATAAAACAATCGATCATAACAGGTGCATGGTCAGACCAATCTATTACTCCAATTGCTGCTCTGCTAGCCCCAGAAATCCAAATGGAACTCCCAGAAAACAAATCAGTACGGGAGTAGGAACTATGAACAGCAGAATAGAAAGCGCAATCCTTCTCAGATAGATGGTCATGTCTCCAGATGTCAAGCACGTTGCAGCCATCCAAGTGCCCTTTGAAAATGTTCCCCTCACCTCTCTCCAGCCCCAGATCTCTGCATTGCCTGACTACTCCGTTGCCTCTCTCCAGCCCCAGACTTCTGCATTGCCTGACTACTCCGTTGCCTCTCTCCAGCCCCAGACCTCTGCATTGCCTGACTACTCCATTGCCTCTCTCCAGCCCCAGACCTCTGCATTGCCTGACTACTCAGTTGCCTCTCTCCAGCCCCGGACCTCTGCATTGCCTGACTATTCAGTTGCCTCTCTCTAGCCCTGAACCTCTGCATCACCTGACTACTCCGTTGCCTCTCTCCAGCCCCAGACCTCTGCATCGCCTGATCATGCCTTTGCTTCTCTCCAGCCCTGGACTTCTGCTTCGTCTGACCATCCTTTGACTCTCTCCTTGTCTAGACCTCAGCCTTGCTTGCCACTGCTTCTAGACTGCTGCCAGCCCTGAACATAGCTTGCTTGAAGACGCCTCTTCAGCCTTTGTCCTGGATGTGGTTCACTCAGGCTTCGGACTGCTCTTGTTCGGGCGCCCTCTGTCAGACTGTGTTCCTATTGGTGCCCGGGTCTCTGGGACTCCGCCTCGTCCAGTACAGACTGATACCTACACCAGTTGCTGCCTCTGGGCTGACCTCGATCCACCCATTGATGACCACTGACAGAGGCCACCTAGGTCCATCTGGCCCCGGCACCCAAAGGCTCAACCCGCGGGGAACGAGGGCTGGTATTGGGGAATTGCCAGCCGGCGTCAGTCCGTCAGCCCTCTCTACCTGCCGACAGTGGAGACCCGTAGGATCCCTCCTATGGGTAGCATCAACCCCACCTCAGCCCCAGGGTCCACCTCTAGCGTAACAGCCAGGAGCAGGTGAGTGAGACCCTCGATTCCAGCAGGGATAGTTTTGGCCACTGAGGTGGGAGGTCCAGCTGGAAGTGTGATGTGGGAGCTAACTTTGCTTTAAACTGAGGGATGGGGCTTTCAAAGTCCAGGGGGAAGGGTAGGTGATTGCCACTCATGATTGAAAATGTAATAGTGTGTGTGTGTGTGTGTGTGTGTGTGTGGAGAGAGAGAGAGAGCCCAGAAATTTGTGAGGTTTCAAGATTGTTGGGAAAGGCAGGGCAATCTATTTATTGATTTATTGATTTAAAACTTTTATATACCGACATTCATATACATATCACATCGCTTTACAAATACAAGGGGAGTACATAATACCTTAAAATGAGAAAGGGAAAAATAAAGTTACATGTAACAGGGATATCAAAGGAACATGGGAAGAGTGAAAAATAAAAGGGTCAGGGTGACTTAGGAATGAACGATAACTAAATTACAAATACTTGCAGGTTGTTTTTGGTTTTTTTTTAATTCTTTATTTATCAATTTTAACAAGTTTTTTTTTACAAAGCGACAAGTTTACCTAATACCTTTCACATAAAATTCAAGTAATTTAAACATAAGCAGTGAATTTATTTTCCCACTTTTCAGTGTATAAAGAAATAAATGAAGGATCTCAGGAGAAGGAAAATGGAACATCAAATTGAAGTAATCTTTAAGAAAAATTGGAGGAAAAAACAGCAGCTTTTATCTTTATCCTTATTCCTGCTATGGTTATCAGGTTGAGCTAGTCCCTTCTTTACATTTATCCACATAATTTCTCATCTGGACAGGATCATAAAAGATATAACTCTTCCCTCTATGTTGCATTAAGCACTTACAGGGATATCTAATGTTAACCTGGGCGCCTAACTGTCTTGCCTCCTGAGCTAACCCTACAAAGATTTTTCTATGATTTTGTGTATCTTTCACAATATCTGGATAAATCCAGAGTTTTTGACCATAATACAGTTTACTACGATTTTTCAAAAACAGTCTTAAAACTGAATCTCTTTCTGTTGGACGAACAAAAGATGCTAATAACGTTCCCCTTTGTTCCAATTGCTCTTCAGTAGGAGCTTCTAAATAAGCTGTTAGATCTGTTTCCAGATTTACATTAGGAGCCCCTATTCTATAGTCATTCCCATTTTTTAATGAAGGAACAAAATAAATACTTGCTAACTCTGGCATAGCATCAGTAGACATCATTAATATGTCTTTTAAATATTTTTTAAATTGTTCCTTAGGGGAAATCAATTTTATACTTGGGAAATTAAGGACTCTCAAATTTAAGTACCGCATTTTATTTTCCATGTTTTCCAACCTCCTCCTTAACATAGAATCTGACTGAATCAAAGTATTCTGTACTTCTTGTACTGTTGTTATCTTATTAGTAACTTCTTTCATTTGTATATCATAATTATTTACCTTTGGCTCTATAATTTGTACCAGATTTTGTGTATTATTCATTGAGCTAGCTAACAAGGAGATAGATTTTTCTAAAGTTATTATTGCTTGCCAAATTGAATCCAAGGTTATGACATTAGGTTTTTCCAATTTAGGTAGTATTACACTAGCTTTCACCCCCCCCTGCACGGCAGGCTTTTGAAATCAATTGTATTTCGCCTGCCGGCTCCTCCCCCCCTCACAACGTCGTTACTTGCATCTTCAATAACATGCAAAGAGTCCCCGGTACTCTCACCAAGTCCTCCCTCTGCCTCCAGGACTCCCTGGTCAGTTGGCCGGTTCTCCTGGATGAGGTCTAGGTGATTCCCCTGGTTTGGAGGTGGAGGAATAGCAGGAGCACCTGGGCTAAGAGATGTTTGATTGTCCAAGAGGGACAGGTTCTGTTCCTTCCCTTGTCCCTCAGCAGACTTTTCTCCAGGTGTGGAAGCTGCAGCCGGGGAGAAAAAACCCTCAATTTTCATCTGGGAAGGGGTGCCTGGGGTAGAGGCAGTGGGTTCTTGCCTCAAACGACCCTTCCTTTTAGTATGAGGCATATTAAACTTCAAATAGATTGAGGGCTTACCTCCTCGAATCCTCCTACTAAACACCTTCGAACCTTCGTGGAGGAGTTAAGAAAGTTTAAAGTCCAGAGTAAGTCTAGAGCAAAGTTGGAGCTAAGTTGTGCGCGCCCCTTGGGTGGCATGGCTTAGGCGACGCGCCGGCGGACGCGATGCGCCGCAGTGGGTCCTACTTTTGACGTCACACGGGAAGGCGTGGCCGGCAACGCCGTCGGGGCGAGGGAACTTGCAAGCCTTACCCCCGGTAAGCATGGCTGGTCTTTGGCCTCTTCTAGCTCTTTCACTCCTCAGAGAATCAGGAAAACAGTTCCAGCTTTCAAAGGACCCACCGGTCCTGACGTCACACGGGAGGGCGTGGCTGGCAACGCCGTCGGGGCGAGGGAACTTGCAAGCCTTACCCCCAGTATGCCTGGCTGGTCTTTGGCCTCTCCTAGCTCTTTCACTCCTCTTTATACTTGTAGGTTTTAGGGGTGGGAGAGGGAAAGGGGGGCTAAGAATTCTGGAGGGGAAAGGAGGGTTTAAGTATAGGCTTGTTTGAACAGCCAGGTTTTTAGTTTTTTTTCGAAGGTCGTTGTACAGTGTTCTTGGCGCAGTTCAGGTGGCATAGAGTTCCATATAGATGGTCCCGCTATAGAAAGCGCACGTTCTTTGATGGAGATGTGTTGGGTGAGTTTGGGAGAGGGTGTAGACAGGGATCCTTTGTAAGTGGATCTAGTGGGTCTGCTGGAGGTGTGGTAATGGAGGGAATCATTAAGCCAGTGAATATTCTGGTTATGCATGGTTTTGTGGATAATTGTAAGACTCTTATGGAGAATTCTGGAGGGGATCGGGAGCCAATGGAGGTCTCTAAGGATTGGAGTGATACGGTCTGATCTGCGTGAATTGGTGAGGATTCTAGCCGCTGCATTTTGCAGCGTTTGAAGAGGTTTGATTGAGATAGAGGGAAGGCCCAAGAGTAGGGAGTTGCAATAGTCTATTTTAGTAAATATTGGTGGCTTGGAGGACAGTCCGGAAGTCGTTGTGATGTAGTAGGGGTCGTAATTTCTTAAGTGCCTGCAGTTTGTAGAAACAATCTTTGGCCATGTTGTTGATGTATTTTTTTAAATTGAGATGATTATCAAGAATTTACAGAGATATCTTATAGCTGCACGCCCTTGGATATTTTTTTTTCATGTTGACACTGACAGCGTTACTTACCCGGATATCTTTTAAAGATAGCCGGATAAGTAGCAAGTTATCTGGCCAAGTCCAGATAACTTTAGACCTCCTCTGAAGCAGGCGTAATGTTATCTGGCTAACCTAGCTGGATATACCCAATATTCAACTAGTTTAGTCAGATATCTCAGCCCCTCCCTGGAACACCCCTGGAACGCCTCTTTTGTATCCAGCTAAATTACAGCTGGATAACTACTTATAATTTAGCTGAATAAGTGGCTTATTATGCCGCATTTGCTATTTAAATAGATAACTTTTGAGTTATCCGTCTAAATATGTTCTGAATATGGTCCCCCATTCGTGTTAAGAAGTGTGGTCTGGAAGTGATTAAAGTTCAGCACTAGGAATCAAGGATTCCTGGAATAGATGCTTACCTCTGGCACTGTAAATTTGTCTCTGGATATTTGGTCTTAGATAATAATAGTATATGATAAAGGACTAACATTAAGAATATGATTAATGCTGCCAGGTTTAACTGGTCAAGTGTGCTACTAAATAAAACATTAATACTTTCCTAAACTGATGAGAGATACAGCTCATATAGAAACATAGAAATGACGGCAGAAGAAGACCAAATGGCCCATCCAGTCTGCCCAGCAAGCTTCCCTCATTTCTTCTCCCATACTTATCTGTTTCTCTTAGCTCTTGGTTCTAATTCCCTTCCACCCCCGCCATTAATGTAGAGAGCGGTGGAGGAGCTGCATCCAAGTGAAATATCTAGCTTGATTAGTTAGAGGTAGTAGGAGTAGTAACCGCCGCAATAAGCAAGCTACACCCATGCTTATTTGTTTTTACCCAGATTATGTTATACAGCCCTTATTGGTTGTTTATCTTCTCCCCTGCTGTTGAAGCAGAGAGCTATGCTGGATATGCATCGAAAGTGAAGTATCAGGCACATTTGGTTTGGGGTAGTAACCGCCGTGACAAGCCAGCTACTCCCCGCTTTGTGAGTGTGAATCCTTTTTTCTTCTCCCCTGCCGTTGAAGTTATGCTGGATATGCGTGAAGTATCAGTTTTTCTTTTCCCCTGCCGTTGAAGCAGAGAGCTATGCTGGAAATTCGTGATGTATCAGTCTGTCTATTGCCAAATGTCTCTAACAGTGGCTCTTTGGATAGATTTTCACTTGCTGTTTTTAAGCATGGGAGAACAGGGCAGTTGTTGATAGAATATAATTTTGCAACTTAATTTCCAAAATGGGAAAAGAGACATTTCCATTGCATTCAGCCTTCTTCTGTTTGTTGGAGCTGTTCAACACTGCATTTCTTCTTTCTCCATCACTGTGCCCATCAGCTTTATTATCAGCTGGTGCTTCGTCCCGCGTATTTAAACTGCACCTACAGACACTGGGGCGGTGGAATCCAGTGGCAGGCCACTTCCCAGGCTTAGCCACCTGTAAGAGCGGTCCATTAGTGACTCGGGGTGGGAGATCTAAGAACTGTGGCTTGAATACAGCAGCACTTCGTTTTGTGCGGTCTCCTCCTCATGCCGGGAGTGAAACGCAGCCTAATGTTGCATGCTCCTACGCAGTGCACTCTGAAGCTGCATGGCCTCCGGTGCAGCTTCTGCTATGATCCGGCGCAGGCACAGACTGTGACCTGTTTGCGGTCCCCGGAGAGAAGAAGGCTCTGATTTTTTTCAATCGCACCCGTCGCGGTACGACAGGAAAAGAAATCTTCTTACCAAACTTTCTCCCCAGTTTTATGAAGCCCCACCTGACCTATAAAATGCTCTGAAGTAAAACTGTGCGAAAGTTGAAATGCCGTTGATGCAGAGGATCAGAGGCAGGGCGCAGGAGTGCCTTCTCCCCTTAGGGCACTGGATTCTTGGAATAGGTTTCAGTAACTCTTAATTTGAAGTTTTCCTTAACAATAGCACGAAAAATACAGCAGGGCAGGATAGGCCTCACCTTCCCCCTCTCTTTTGAAAGAAAAGTGGAAAGAGTTGTCCCAGAAGTGCCTAAGGAGACTCCTTTTAATAAAATAAAAATAAGTAAATAAATAAAAAGGACGTCTTAAAAAGCCTCAGGCCCCTGGCCTTGATCTGGTTCGCGGAGCGCTCTGGAAGTAAGACGAGCTGAGCAAGGAATGACCCGGGGCAGTAGATTTCGGTTTTATTCTCTTTTTTTATTTGAAGCTGACACATCCCCTGCCTGTCCTGGGGCGGCGGTCTCCAGGCACCCTAGTGTTCATAAAATAATGATATGCAAGACCCGCAGAGCGTGCTAATCAGTGCATGCGTTAGCGCCGGTCTTTGCACGAAAATGTAACCACACCTTTGGAGGTGCGCTGATGCTTTCGGTTCTAACACACGTGCGTTGATGTATTTCCACTAATGCGCCTGGTGGAGACCAAAACAGGAATAGAATTCCAAAAAAAGGCATGGGATGATGCGCCCAGAGGATCAGTAATGGCAAAGAAGTGAGGGGGGGGGGGGGGGTGGAGTTGGAGATCAGCTGGGGTATGTGACCTTGCATCAGAAGTGGAGGTAGGCACTAGGCAGACTAATGATTGAGGCCTCATAGTCCTTACCTGCTGTCAATGGTAGGAACAGGGCTGGGGTTGGGGGAATTGTAGTTGCAAACCATGTGCTCTTCACTCCTTCCACAGTAAGGAGGAAAGGTGATAAGAACAAAATAAAAGCTGGAGGAAGGACATTGTTATCATGCCAGCTTTTTACAGCACCGAGCCCCGAACCAGAGAAGCCAGGATTCAGATTGCATTTTGACGCACCTATTGATCGTGGGCAAGTCACTTCAATCTCAATTGCCCCAAGGTACAAACTTAAGACCTCATTTACTAAGCGTTTTCCCTGTAGACAAGGACGGTAATTTTCAAAACCGGCGCGCAGATGCACATCTGCACGAGGCCATTTTATAATTTATGCGCGTATGTTATAAAGTAGCCTGACCGCTTGCACATGTGCGCCAGATTTTATGTGGGTGTGCACATTCTACGTCAACCATGTAAGTCAGGCGATTTTAAAAGGGGGGGGGGGCGCGCCCTCAACACTCCCAGTTTACCAGTTCGTCCACCAGTTCGCCCAGTTAAGAACATAAGAACATGCCATACTGGGTCAGATCAAGGGTCCATCAAGCCCAGCATCCTGTTTCCAACAGAGGCCAAACCAGGCCATAAGAACCTGGCAATTACCTAAAAACTAAGTCTATTCCATGTTACCGTTGCTAATGGCAGTGGCTATTCTCTAAGTGAACTTAATAGCAGGTAATGGACTTCTCCTCCAAGAACTTATCCAATCCTTTTTTAAACACAGCTATACTAACTGCACTAACCACATCCTCTGGCAACAAATTCCAGAGTTTAATTGTGCGTTGAGTAAAAAAGAACTTTCTCCGATTAGTTTTAAATGTGCCCCATGCTAACTTCATGGAGTGCCCCCTAGGCTTTCTAATATCCGAAAGAGTAAATAATCGATTCACATCTACCCGTTCTAGACCTCTCATGATTTTAAACACCTCTATCATATCCCCCCTCAGCCGTCTCTTCTCCAAGCTGAAAAGTCCTAACCTCTTTAGTCTTTCCTCATAGGGGAGCTGTTCCATCCCCTTTATCATTTTGGTTGCCCTTCTATGTACCTTCTCGTGCAATTATATCTTTTTTGAGATGCGGCGACCAGAATTGTACACAGTGTGCTTTGAAGTGGTTGACTAGTCACGAAAGGTGGAATATGAATCAAAAAATTAAAAAATTAAATTAAAAGTACAACCTGGCAGGTCATGGGGTTGCCAGGTTGGTACCAGCAGGCTATGAGTCCTCATAAACCAGAAAGTAGATTGATGATGGCAGGATACTATGGAGCAAGGTCATGAAGCAAGGTCATGGGGACCTTGGAGGCCAGAAGTTTGAGCATCAGCCTCAGTAGTTTTGGTAGCTGTTTAGATTGTTACAAAGTTTGGTAATAAGACACGGGGAGGAGGTGCTGGGTGTTGGATTAAGTAAGGGATTTTGTATAGTCATATTGTAATTAGAAGTCCTAGGAGAAACACAAGCACCCACCTAGTCAGGTCTGTCTAGCAGGGTATGCAAGGGAACAAGTAGGACAAGAGATATTAATTGAAGCATGAAGAATAAATGTAACCAGTGAATGTAAGAATCTCAATACAACGTACTGACTAATATATGAAGATTAGTTACTTGCAGCTTGCAAACCTACAGTGATAACACTATTCACGAAGACTTAAATAACATCCACACGATTTAGTCCTGCATTGGACCAACTGTGTTCTTTTGTTAGAAATGCATTTTAAATATTTTGAGGGTTTTATTTTATGGTTGTTTAAATAACATACATTAGTTGTTGAAAAAAATCAAAAAAGTTTTATTCAGGATGCATATATATCTATATCTATATCTGTATATATGTGTATATACATACAAACACACGTTAAATTTCTCATATACATTCAAGTTCACCCATACACTTCTTCTTTCTGACAAATGCACATGCTCTTGCTCCCTCACACATGCAAAGTCACACATATATTTGCCCCCCACACATATACAAGCTCACACACCCACATGCCCCTCGCATGTGGGGTTTCCCACAACTTTCGAAGGACAGTGTCTAGTACTTCACACTTGGTCTTCTGAAGGTTTTTGATACTCCAGGAGAGCCGGCATCACTCCCTCCACAGGAAGTACTAGACACTATCCTTCAAAAGTTGTGGGAAACCTCACATGCCCGTTCTGCAGTGTCACGGAAAGCAGATCTGAAGTTCCGCATGCCGAAATCATCTTACTGTACTGTGCCGCAACTTTCACATACAACCATAGTGGTGGAATCTGCTATGCAACGGTCCAAGAGATCAAAGACGCATGCCTCTTATCCTCCGGGAAGAGATAATCGAACACTTGGACAAGTTTGGACGGAAGATCTACCAAAACTCCATGCTAACGGCACGAATACACACTCATCAATTCTACATGATACAATATATGTATGAATGCATACAAGCAGTTAAAGGTTGCTGTCTTCTACTACGCAACCGATTCCTCAGCCTCTCCAGGATATGGAGGAATGCTCCCGACAACTATTGAGAGTGGTTTACGAAGGCTTCGAAAATTCTTCTAGAGCTTCAGCTACGGGGCTTGCAGCTTGGAGATTAGCATGGCTCAGAGCTAGCGCTCTTTGGGAAGACCTTCACGACAAGCTAGCTAATTTGCCCTGTACTGGGGACAATCTGTTTGGGGAAAGATTCCAGACCACTGTCACCCAACTGAAGGAACAGGCTATAGCAGTCCAGTCACTGATGACACCATCTTCATTTTCTTCCTCACGCTGGTACTTTGGAAATAATCGGCGCCAACCCTTTACTAGACGGCCTTATCGTTCCTTTCAGCCTTATCGACAACCTTCATACCCACAGTATCAGAGGCCACAAAATCAACAACAGTCACAAAATAGAGGCAAACCATGGACCCAAAGACAACAGGCACAACACCCGGCAGCCCCTATAAAGTCCACACAATCTTTTTGAATATACAGCCACCACTACTACATCAGGCTCACACACACACCCAGGCCTCTACATCTTGTCTGTGGTTGGGATCCACTGGCAATCCCAGGCTCTCCTCTTCACTTCTGCTGCTGCCTGCTGGTAGGTTGGAATCTGCAAGTTGGCCAATGGCCACCTCTCATCTTGGCTGTCTGATATGTTGGGATTCACCACATGGCCCGGTAGTCTCCTCTTCATCTTGGCCACCATTGGGTTGGGATCCCACAAGCAAGTTGTGGCTTCCTCTTCAGCTTGGCTGCCAGTGGGTTGAGGTCCACTAGGTGGCTTGCCACCTTCTTTTCATCTCAGCCATTTGGTGGGTTAGGATCAACCAGATGGGCATGCCTCTTAACTTCGGCCACCAGTGAGTTGGGGTCCGCCAGGTGGCCCCACGGCCTTCTCTTTACCTTGGTCATCAGTAGCTGGGGTTCAACAGGTGGCCCCATGGCCTCCTCTTGAGTTCAACTGCCAGTGACCCCCAGGCCACCGCCCCTCTGAGTCGCTGCCTTGTGCAGGTGCATGGCTTGCAAAGTGGGTTGCACAAGCTCTGGTGGTTAGACATGGGAATAGAGGGGGGCTGGGTGTCAGCTCACTGGGAAATTTGTATGCTTATTTACCCAGGTTAGTGGAGCACAAATGAAGCAGTCAATGGAGAGATGTCTTGAACATGCTCAGGTCCTATGACTGGTAGCTCAGGATGAGGATAACTGGGCAGACTGAATGTTCCATTTGATCTCTTTTTGGCATCATTTACTTTGTTAATATGTTACTATGTTAACATTTGCACTCTTTAATGTGTATACAATTTACACAGATAATGAGATAATGAGGTAGTTTGCCTAGTTTTGCATCTTATTACCTCATTATCACAGCATTTCCTGTTAATCTAAATGCAAGCGTGTTAACCCCAATTTCGCATTCATTAGCTTCCTGCTAACTAACAAAGGTGTTGAATACTCACTCTTGCTTTAACCTAATGCACCTTAGTAAATGCACCCCAATAGTTCCCCTGTAACTGTAAATATTGCTATTTATCTCCCTCAGTCTTGTTACCCCTCGGCAAACACATTATACAAATACCAATACAGCAACGGAAATCTGTAATTTGCTTGTATATTCAGTCAGCCCCATCCCTAGATCATGCAGCACCAAGAAGGGGAAGGGTGCGGAGCTCTGGCTAGCTAATCACGTATAGTTAGTTCAGTAAGAAGATCTCACCTAGAGCTTGGGGTTTAGTTTTTTTGTTTTTTTTTTTACCTTTATTTCTTTGTTTTCAAGTGGGCTAACAAGGAAACTAAGCTATCACTCCCGGCAGCAATTTTCCAGTTAACTAGTGTCAATGCTGTACAGTATGTCAGCCAATCAAGTCCCTTCTGCAATGACACGCTCTACCTTTAAGGCCTCTGGTTAAGTGTTATCTAAGCCATCAGATTTAGCAATTTGTCACTGATCTAATCTCTATACAAAACCCTTGCTAACTGAAATTGTATCCAGCTATTCTTGATAATAAGCCTCATTCATATACAAACATAGAGCACGGCTGCTAGCGCACTGTTCCCTTCTCCTCTCTCTGTGTTTAGCATTAATCAGATCACGCTGATATTCTGCCCTTTTGCTTTCAGTGAATAAATGTATTATTTCTAAGCTGCCAGTTTTTCTAGTTGTGGTGCGAATGTGAAATAGGATGTGTCATTTAAAATATCCCAAATCTGTGTATTGTATACTCCCCTCGCCCCCTTCCCCTGGGGGAGTATCTCTTTTTAATGAGGCTAACAGCACATACAGACCATGGGTGTGCAGCCTTCTGGAACTGACACCAAAGTATTGATAGTTTGCTTCTTTTTCCAATCCCCCAAAAAAACATTTTTTGTTTTGTGATTTTTTAATTTTTTTTTTGTTTTAGCGCACGCTAAATCATTTGGTGCTCGCTAAAACAATTTAGCGTGTGCGGAAAACAACAAAAAAAAATAAATTGAAATGAGACCCTCACCAAAAAACCCCGCAAAAGACCAAATAAAAAAATCCTTAAACAAAAGCTTTTAACATACACATCCCTTAATCACATATACTTTTGTCTGGACAGAGAAATTTTCATAGAGGTCAATTTACCCCCATAAAAATACCTTTAAAAATTGCCCTCGGGATCAGTAACTTCATTGTACAAACTGAATCATTAGTGTTTATGTCAACCTATTTTAGGAAAATAGGAACAAATAGCATGAATCTGACTGAAAAGGTATTTTCCCATTGCAAATGAATAAGTACTGTATATGGATGCTGTTCTCATATATCCATGTAATCCTCTCTCTCAGCTCCAAAACAGCCTCAGTTTTAATCTTAAACACCTATATTATAGCAAACTGTTCCAAAACTCTACTACCTCCTCTGACTAGGCCTTCCCTGATTTTGACTTGAATTAGTCCTTCTAATAATTTCACTTTACTGAGTAGAACTCAACAATTCTGTACACACACTGTTTAGTTTATTTCAGTTTATATAGTGTAAATAAATAAATAAGTGCCTGACATAGTTTGCAACAAAATACACAAATTGCAATTTAACATAACATTTAGAGGAATACAATAAGAACATAAGAACATAAGAAAATGCTATACTCGGTCAGACCAAGGGTCCATCAAGCCCAGCATCCTGTTTCCAACAGTGGCCAATCCAGGCCATAAGAACCTGGCAAGTACCCAAAAACTAAGTCTATTCCATGTAACCATTGCTAATGGCAGTGGCTATTCTCTAAGTGAACTTAATAGCAGGTAATGGACTTCTCCTCCAAGAACTTATCCAATCCTTTTTTAAACACAGCTATACTAACTGCACGAACCACATTCTCTGGCAACAAATTCCAGAGTTTAATTGTGCGTTGAGTAAAAAAGAACTTTCTCCGATTAGTTTTAAATGTGCCCCATGCTAACTTCATGGAGTGTCCCCTAGTCCTTCTACTATCCGAAAGAGTAAATAACCGATTCACATCTACCCGTTCTAGACCTCTCATGATTTTAAACACCTCTATCATATCCCCCCTCAGTCGTCTCTTCTCCAAGCTGAAAAGTCCTAACCTCTTTAGTCTTTCCTCATAGGGGAGTTGTTCCATTCCCCTTATCATTTTGGTAGCCCTTCTCTGTACCTTCTCCATCGCAATTATATCTTTTTTGAGATGCGGCGACCAGAATTGTACACAGTATTCAAGGTGCGGTCTCACCATGGAGCGATACAGAGGCATTATGACATTTTCCATTTTATTCATCATTCCTTTTCTAATAATTCTAATAATTCCCAATACATTAATAAAATTAACATAAATAAGACTCACAAACCCATCAAACTTACTGAACACTGACAGCAAAAAACAATCCCATTTATAATCTGACTTCTAAGATTACCTTATAGCCGCCTTCACCAAAGCCCAGCTCCCTAACCTTAGCACAATAACTTTGACATGACCTAAAACACTTCTAATTTAGATTAGTCTGTAGGCACACTAACTCTCCAGAGAAGGACAGAAATGTACCACAATGAACATATAGGAAGACAATGCATTTTCGGAGAATCGAACCTTCGAAGAATCCCAATTGCTTCGTATGGGAAACAGTTACAGGTTGCGGAATGTGGGTGAGTCTTGTTAGGCAAGACTTCCCTTGGGTAAATCCATGTTGACTGTGTTCCATTAAATCATGTCTTTCTATATGCTCTATAATTTTGATCTTTAGAATAGTTTCCACTATTTTTCCTGGCACTGAAGTCAGGCTCACTGGTCTATAGTTTCCTGGTCCGCCCCTGGAGCCCTTTTTAAATATTGGGGTTACATTGGCCACCCTCCAGTCTTCAATCCAACGTTTTCCCCAGAGAAATTAAAGGCTAATGAAGAAATAAGAGCATATCATTTGCGAACAGACAAATCTTATATTCACTTTTACCCAGAACAAAACTTTGAATTGAGCAGTCTAACCAAAACTTTTGTACCAGGGGTTCTATGGTAAGAATATAAAGTAAAGGTGATAGCCTTGTGCATGCCTCCATGAAGAAAAAACGAGTCGGACAGCACATCATTAATTAACATTTTTGCTGCCGGAGAAGAGTAAAGCAGCCTGATCCATTGAATAAATGAATCAGGAAGCCCATATTTAGGCAAAATCCAGAACATATAATTCCACTGAAAATTGTCAAGTGCTTTTTCCACATCTAAACTTATAATGAGACCCCTTGGTTACACTGCTCTCCAGATTGCTTCTATTAGCTTGCGAACATTAGTAACCCCGGGCTTTGAAAATTTGGGCTTGAGTGAGCACATGAGCAGCAGCACAACAGAATGTGTGTGTGTTTGTGTGTGTGTATCTGAGATAGTTTTTCTGGCAGTGTGGTTGGCTCATTGCTTAACAGGTGGTTCAAGAACTGATTAGTTGGCAAGAAACTAACACTAGGCCAGGAATTCAAGATATTTATATATGTGAGAGATTTAACCAAACATGGGGGGTGGTGGCACCAGTTGAATGGATGGAAGGGGGACTGCAGTTCAGTTTGCTTACTCCTGGTATAGGGTATAGGGTGTGTTCTACATAATTATCTAGGTAAAATGTGAAATTTATGTTGGAGATATCTTGGCTCAATTCTGCCAGGCTCTAGATCACATGATGTACCTGCTTTTGAGAGTTGTCAAAGCACGAGCTGCAGGGAAAGTGCATGAGAGAGTCAGACAGATACCCTGTGGGTTGTATTTTGAAAAAAATTCCCTGGGCTGATATTTTCCTGCAATCCGCCCCTGGCCCCTCTGTATACATTCAAAAGCAATGATAACAATTTTTAACCTAATTCTTTGGACAGTAGGCAGCCAGTGCAATTCTTTCGCTAAAGGCGTCACATGGTCAAATTTCTTTGTATTAAAAAGTAGTTTTAGTGTAGTATTCTGTATAAGTTGCAATTGTTGCAAGAATACTGCTGTTCATCCTAAGTACAATGCATTATAATCATCCAGCCTACTAGAAATATTTGCATGCACTAAAACTCAGAGATCATTCCTGTCCTGAATATGCTTACTGTTACCTGGACAATGCTTGCTGTTAGCTTTCTCTTTGTATTTCGTGTATACCCAGCAGCAGCTAAGATATATGTATATATATATATATATTTATTACAGAAGGATTTACATTGTGTGACTTGTCACCATTCCCAGATAAAATGTGAGAGTTTTAGAACCACTTGCCAAACAGGATAACTATGATATAATTGCAATTACACACTTTGTAACAGCCGTCTCTGGGCTGGAAAGTAAATACAGCATAACATATATTACTCATAAAAGCCGGCAGTCAAACTGTGAAAGACTTGGGTGTCTCAGAGTCATTTTGCCATGTCTCAATAAAAAATACATTCATCTCAATTCTTTTGGTCTTTTCATCCTAATAAAATAAATGCCTGTACATTCGTGTTTTTCTCATCACCTAAATTCTAAACAGTAATATCATAAAAATGACATAAAAGCACAGAGGTACACCCCTCTCCCCTCGATGCAAAATAACTTGCAGAAGTTAAGGGAGAGGCTGGTGGATGCCTGGAATGCCCTCTCGAAAGAGGTGGTGACGATGAGAACAGTGGGAGAATTTAAAAGAGCACAGAGTAAATATTGCAGATCCCTAAAGGCTTGAGGTTGGTAATGAAGAAAAGGGATAACATTTATTTATTTATTTATTTATTTATTTATTTATTTATAATTTTTTATATACCGCCGCTCATCAGAGATATCACGTCGGTGTACAGTGAACAGGAACTTACGCCGGAGCGTTATACATTTAACAAAGGTTATACAAGCGTTATACATTTAACAAAGGTAAGTATATAAGTATTTGAACATAAACAAGTAGAGGCTTTTAAAAAAAACAAAACTATCATTTATGTGTAACTTAACTGAGCTGAATTAAACAGAGCTGGAGAGTAAACATACGTTAACCTTAGGTGTAACATTTCTGCATGGAAGTAACCTGCACAGAAGAGCAGCTACTCCTCTTAACAGAACACACTGGAGGTTACCTGCATGGATCAATAGATACTAACCTTTGTCAACTTTGAAATATGTTACAGTTTTGGCTGCAGTGCAACCGCCTCACCACCAGGGGTCCCTCTAGTGCTGGCTCTCCTGACAGGCCCAGGCCATCTCCCCTGTCCACTCTATGTTCTGGGTTGGCCCTTATAACCCTGCCTGACAGTTCCCTCGGTGCTTCGGCATCGAGCTCTCCTGGGCTCCCTGCTCTAGCCTTGCGCGGCCTTCGGGCCTTTCCTTGCCTTGCGCGGCCTTCGGGCCTTTCCTTTCCTTTCCTTGCCTTGCCTTGCGCGGCCTTCGGGCCTTGCCTTGCCTTGCCTTGCGCGGCCTTCGGGCCTTTCCTTTCGCGGCCTTCGGGCCTTCTTCCTTGCTTTTCTTACCTGGCCTACGGGCCTTTTGTGTGTGTGTGGCCTACGGGCCTTCTGACCTGCCTTGCCCCGCTTACGGTGTGTGGCCTACGGGCCTTCTGTGTATGTGTGGCCTACGGGCCTTCTGACCTGCCTTGCCCCGACTACGGTGTGTGGCCTACGGGCCTTCTGTGTGTGTGTGTGGCCTACGGGCCTTCTGACCTGCCTTGCCCTGCTTACTGTGCCCTGACCCAGCCTGAACCTAGACACTGCTATCTGCCGCCTGCCCTGACCCAGCCTGAACCTAGACACTGCTTTCTGCCGCCTGCCCTGACCCAGCCTGGACCCAGACTCTGTTTTAGCCATTCCTGTCTCTCTCAACCTGGAGCCACCCTTCTGGGTGGTGTTCACGACTCCTGACCGGAGCCCAGTCGTAACAGTATGCCGAAGCCATTCACATTGGGAGAGACAGAGAGGACTCAGTATTCAGACGGTGAGTCCTCACGGTTTATTATCTGTACCATTTGTCAAACTCTGAATTATCCTACGTACCTGAACTGTTTAGCTTGTCAGCTCTCGGACCAGGAGCACTGGATTTGCAGCAACTGTCACAAAATAAATGTGTCTGTATACCAAGAATGCCTTAATTGCAATTCTCCCAAACCAGGCTGGTGGAAGTGTCTCTGTCTTCCTTGTCTTTTGCCTCCAGGCAAACCCTGCCCCCGCTGCACAGCTAACGGGCCACCGTCTCCTCATAAAGATTCAGCCAGAGCTATCACACTCTGCCCTGCTTCTGGCTCAGCTAGGAATGTTTTCACCCTGGACAGTTTACTAACAGAAGATTGTAGCATAACTTGTCACAAAACTTTTCACCAAAAAGCAGCTTATACTTCAAGAAAACCAAAAACTTACCTGGCCAAGAGAACTTCTAGGACTTCCGTTCTAGGAGAGCAAGCACAAAAACAGATGGAACTCATTAACCCGAGCAGGGCTCTGCTTCCCACAGCTGCTGAACAGCCTGTAACGAGCACCTTCCCTAGACGTCCTAGAACGGCCTGTGCCTTCTCTAACCTGCTCCTCCAGAAACAAAATCAGGAGCTTCAGACTTTGGCTCGAGGTATCAAGCCCTTGGCAGTACAATCTGTGTCTTCCATGTACACTACTTCTAACCTTGCTGCTCTGCCATCTGAGTTTGCTTCATCGCCCCGAGAGGGGTCCGAACCTGCTTCTTCGCCCCGAGAGGGGTCCGAACCTGCTTCTTCGCCCCGAGAGGGGTCAGAGCCTGTTACAACGCCCCGAGAGGGGTCCGAACCTGCTTCATCGCCCCGAGAGGGGTCCGAACCTGCTTCATCGCCCCGAGAGGGGTCCGAACTTGCTTCAACGCCCCGAGAGGGGTCCGAGCCTGTTACAATGCCCCGAGAGGGGTCCAAGCCTACTGCAACGCCCGGAGAGGGGTTCGAGCCTGCTTCATCGCCCCGAAAGGGGTCCGAACCTGCTTCATCACCCCGAGAAGGGCCCGAACCTGCTACAACGCCCCAAGAGGGGCCCGAGCCTGCTACAACGCCTGGAGAGGGGTCCAAGCCTGCTTCATCGCCCCGAATGGGGTCCGAGCCTGCTTCATCGCCCCGAAAGGGGTCCGAACCTGCTTCATCACCCCGAGAGGGGCCCGAACCTGCTACAACGCCCCAAGAGGGGTCCGAGCCTGCTACAACGCCCGGAGAGGTGTTCGAGCCTGCTACAACGCCCGGAGAGGGGTCCGAGCCTGCTTCATCGCCCCGAATGGGGTCCGAGCCTGCTTCATCGCCCCCAGAGGGGTCCGAGTCTGCTACAATGCCCCGAGAGGGGTCCAAACCTGCTACAACGCCCCGAGAGGGGTTCGAGCCTGCTACATCGCCCCGAGAGGGGTCCGAGCCTGCTTCATCGCCCAGAGAGGGGTCCAAGCCTGCTACAACACCCGGAGAGGTGTTCGAGCCTGCTTCATCGCCCCGAAAGGGGTCTGAACCTGCTTCATCGCCCCGAGAGGGGTCCGAGCCTGTTACAACGCCCCGAGAGGGGTCAGAACTTGTTACAACGCCCCGAGAGGGGTCCGAGCCTACTACAATGCCCGGAGAGGGGTCCGAGCCTGTTACAACGCCCCGAGAGGGGTCCGAGCCTGTTACAACGCCCCGAGAGGGTCCGAGCCTGTTTCATCGCCCCGAGAGGGGTCCGAGCCTGCTTCAACGCCCCGAGAGGGGTCAGAGCCTGTTACAACGCCCCGAGAGGGGTCCGAACTTGCTTCAACGCCCCGAGAGGGGTCCGAGCCTGCTACAACGCCCAGAGAGGTGTTCGAACCTGCTACAACACCCAGAGAGGTGTTCGAACCTGCTACAACGCCCGGAGAGGGGTCCGAGCCTGTTACAACGCCCCGAGAGGGGTCCGAGCCTACTACAATGCCCGGAGAGGGGTCCGAGCCTGCTTCAACGCCCCGAGAGGGGTCCGAGCCTGTTACAACGCCCCGAGAGGGGTCCGAGCCTGCTTCATCGCCCCGAGAGGGGTCCGAGCCTGTTACAACGCCCCGAGAGGGGTCCGAGCCTACTACAACGCCCGGAGAGGTGTTCCAGCCTGCTGTTTCACCCCGAGAGGGGCCCGAGCCTGCTGCACTACCCCGAGAAGAGCCTGCTAAACCGGTCCTGCTGCCGCCCCCGGAGGGGCTCAAACTGGTACCACTAACAGACTTTCTGACTCAGCCATCTGAGCCTGTTGAATTGCTCCAGCTGTTGCTGCCCTCGGAGGGGTCTGATTTCATTTTTGAGTACCCCCTGCTAAGATGGGACCCAGGAGGAGGGGGAGGCCTTGAGGAGGGGGTACTGTTACAGTTTTGGCTGCAGTGCAACCGCCTCACCACCAGGGGTCCCTCTAGTGCTGGCTCTCCTGACAGGCCCAGGCCATCTTCCCTGTCCACTCTATGTTCTGGGTTGGCCCTTATAACCCTGCCTGACATTTCCCTTGGTGCTTCGGCATCGAGCTCTCCTGGGCTCCCTGCTCTAGCCTTGCGCGGCCTTCGGGCCTTTCCTTGCCTTGCCTTGTGCGGCCTTCGGGCCTTCTTCCTTGTTTTTCTTACCTGGCCTACGGGCCTTTTGTGTGTGTGTGGCCTACGGGCCTTCTGACCTGCCTTGCCCCGCTTACGGTGTGTGGCCTACGGGCCTTCTGTGTATGTGTGGCCTACGGGCCTTCTGACCTGCCTTGCCCCGACTACGGTGTGTGGCCTCGGGCCTTCTGTGTGTGTGTGTGGCCTACGGGCCTTCTGACCTGCCTTGCCCTGCTTACTGTGCCCTGACCCAGCCTGAACCTAGACACTGCTATCTGCCGCCTGCCCTGACCCAGCCTGAACCTAGACACTGCTTTCTGCCGCCTGCCCTGACCCAGCCTGGACCCAGACTCTGTTTTAGCCATTCCTGTCTCTCTCAACCTGGAGCCACCCTTCTGGGTGGTGTTCACGACCCCTGACCGGAGCCCAGTCGTAACAAATACCTTTAACTTAACTCTAGAATCTAGAACAGAATCCCAATATTCATAATTTCACATACGCCTAATGTAGGTTCAATCGACCTTCATAATGCCCCATGGTATTTTGGGCATTACTGCTCCATTTTTAAACCGCTAAAGGGGCCATTTTTAATCATCGGTCGTATTCAGTCCTGTAATCAAAAATATTTTTGCTTCTTTTTCTATTTGCTTTTATTCTTTTTTAATTATATTAAAATCAATATGGTATGGGAATCATGGTGTATATTAAATTCCAAATGCTTTCCTTTCACCAAAGCCACAGCTCTGTTCGGTTTAAATTCAGGTACCTCCCTTGAGTAGGTAGCAGAGCTCAGTCATATTTAATTATTTATATTTCATATTTATTTATTTATTTATATACCATCATTCTGAACATTCATCCATGGCGGTTTACAATACAATAAGTAAACAATAAAATCAATCATGTTAAGAACAATAAAATATCATCTTCACAAATAAAATTCATAAAATACATGTTCTCACATCAAAATAATTTCAACAACTCAGCTCTAATTTTTCTCTCTCTCAGTCAGCATATGCTATACTACTACATACTAGCCATGTTTTTAGATCTTTTCTAAAACATTTATTATCTTTCTGAATACAATGGGTAAATCTTCTGGCATTGTATTCCATAGTTTTGGACCGGCAATTGAAAATGCCTTTTCTCTTACTTCACTTAAGCGTGCCGAATGGCAAAGGTGGAACTTGAAGTAAGCCCTTATTAGCAGATCTCAGATGCCTGGATGGAACATACGTAACCATTCCGTGTTATTGTTATTAATTATGTTGTGAAGGATAGAGAGTACTTTACATTGTGCTCTAAATTTCACTGGTAACCAATGAAGCGATTTTAAGACGGGGTAATATGATCATATCTCCTATTACCCGACAGGATTCTTGCTGCTGTGTTCTGTAGTAATTGCAAAGGCCTAGTTGTATTAGCTGGCAGACCTAAAAATAGGGCATTTCAGTAATCAAATTCAGTAAAGACAAGAGCTGAAGTACTGTCCTAAAGTCATTATATGTGAGTGTTATGCCCGGTTGCAGATGGCTGCGACCGCAGTTGCTCACCTCTTGCCTCACTGCACTGCCTTCATTGGGTAGACTTGCGGCCTCCGCCTGCTATCGCTGACCTGCCTGCCTCTGTTCCTGGGCCTTCCTGGATGGCGTGGACGCTGCCGACTGCCATGTTGCCCTTGGAGTTCCTTAGGCGCGCGCGTGCTCTCGGGCAAGTCTTATGCATGTCATGGCGGGAACCTCGGGGGCGGCCCCCCTGGATGATGTCATTCATCGTGGTCTCTTAAGCCGGTTGGCCCTGTCTGTTTATGACTTGGCAATGAGTTCCCTCATTGCTGAATCCGCTTCGCTCATTATGGACTACCCGTTCCAGCTCCTGCTTCCTCGGCGTGAGACGTCCCGGGTACCCGCTCCTCGGGGACCCTTTCCTCGTCTCTGGCTATCCGCTCCTCGGAGGGCCTTGTGCCTAGGACCGCTGCCTGCCCCGTTCCCTGGGCCCACCTCTGGAACCACCACTACTTCTAAAGTGAGTACTCTGCTTGCGGACCATTACTGCATCATCTCTTCTGAGGAATCCTCACCGGTGTACCCTGCTCTGCGGACCATTGCCATATCATCTCTACTAAGGAACCCTCCTTGGGTATACACCACTTCACGGACCCGTGGCACTTCTGTGTCTGTGTGACTTTCCTGATACACTCCCCGCTCCGCGGGCAGTGTCATTCTACTTCTCTATTGAGACTCAAGGACTTCCAAGCTGTATCTGACGTCAGCACCCGATGCTGGCGCTCCGTGGCTCCAACCCCTGGGGCCACCCTCTCTAGCTCCTTCTGTCCTTTCAGCTCGCTCTTTCTCTGCTCCCTCTCCAGTACCTGCTGTTCTACACACCCAGCAGCTGAGAGCTCGCCTCTCGATGGTGAGGCTCACGGGGCTCCTCCCCGTGGGCGGTACCATCTCTCATGTCGGCCCAGGGCCCACATACCCACAAACCCTAACAGTGAGAATGCTCAATTTGTGGTAACCATTTCTTAATTTTTGTATTATATGTTTTTTCACCAATAAATTACTGTCAATTAAGACAATGAGGTCACGGGCCTGATTGATCAGTTCTATTTTCATCAGATCATTCATTACAGAGATTGGTGATGTAGTTGAGATCTTTCTATATTTAACAATATATTCTTTCTATATTTAACAATATAATTTCAGTTTTTTGCATATTTAAAACCAATTTCATATATTTTAACAGTTGCTTAATTGATGTAAGATATATATCCAGTAATTTTAACGAATGTTCAATTGAGATAGCTATTGGAATAAGAAACTGTACGTTGTCTGCATAGACATAAAAATTAATACCCATCACTGATAGTAATCGGCATAATGGTAACATGTATAGATTAAAGAATGTTGAGGAAAGTGCAGAATCCTGTGGAAGTCCTCTAATCATGTTAATTGTATCATAACGGAATATATGGGGGTGACCTGCATGGCATGGGGTTACTATCCTTAACAGAACATATGGAGTGACCTGCATGGCATGGCAGTTACTACCCTTAACGGAATGCATTGGAATGACCTACATGCCATGACAGTTACTACACTTAATGGAACATATGAGGGTGACCTGCATGGTGTGGCAGTTACTTCACTTAACAGAATGCATGGGGATAATTTGCACGGTGCGGCAGTTGCTACTCTTAATAGAACACATAGGAGTAACCTGCATAGAGCGACAGTTACAATTTTAAGCCACTTGCTGGGCAGCTTGGATGGACCATTTGGTCTTTATCTGCCTTCATTACTATGTTACTATGTAGGAGTAGAGAGAATGAAAAGTGGTTTAAGAAAGCTTGAAGAGTGATCGAAGATTTGGCAGCTGGGATTCAATGCCAAGAAGGGCAGAGTCATGCATTTGGCGTGTAGTAATCCAAAAGAGCTGCATGTGGGGGTGAAAGACTGAGAAACATGGACTGGGAGAGGGACCTTAGTGTGGTAGTGTCTGATGATCTGAAGATGGTGAAGCAATGTGATAAGGCGATAGCTAAAGCCAGAAGAATGCTGGGCTGCATGGAGAGAGGAATAACCAGGAAGAGAAAGGAGGTGATGATCCCCTTGTACAGGTCCTTGGTTAGGCATCACCTAGAGTACTGTGTTCAATTCTGGTGCCCGTATCTCCAAAAGGATAAAGTCAGGATAGAGGTGGTCCAAAGAAGAGCAACCAAAATGATAAGGGGTCAGCATTGGAAGACCTATGAGGAGCGGCTGAAGGATCTGAATATGTACACCCTGGAAGAGAGGAGGTACAGCAGAGATCTGATACAGACCTTCAGATACCTGAAAGGTTTTAATGATGCACAATCGTCAAACCTTTTCCATTTGAAAGAAATCAATAAGAATAGAGGTCATGAAATGAAACTCCAGGGAGGACGGCTCAGAACCAATGTCAGGAAATATTTCTTCACAGAGAGGGTGGTGAGTGCCTGGAATGTCCTTCCAGAAGAGGTGATGAAGACGAAAACAGTGAAGGAATTCAAAGGGGCATGGGATAAACACTGTGGATCCCTTAAGGCTAGAGGTTGGAAATAAAGAAAAGAACGCATGGGGGTAACTTGCTGGTGTGGCAGTTGCCACCCTTAACCAATAACAGTATCAAGGCTTAATGCTGCTCCATCATTGCTCTCTGCTTCAACGGCAGTGGGAAAAGGGGAATTGGATTCAGACAGCACCCAATGAGGCCCTGACTTTTACGGTTTGGGGAACTAATAAACATGGGAGTAACCTGCTGGGGTTGCTTTTACTACCCCTAATCACTAAAGGCCTCATTTTCTAAAGTATCGGAAGGCCTGCGATACTTTAGGAAATGAGGGGTGGGGGGCCGAAACGGGGGGCGGGCCTGCGCTGCTGGTTTCGCACCCAATAGCGCCACCATAGAAGGTGTAGCTATTGGGAGCGAAATAGGACGCGAAAAGTTCCTTACCTTTTCGTCGTCTGCGGCGCCTTCGCGGAGTCGGCCCCGGTGACGCCCCGACTCTCCTCTTCCGGGGCCAACTCCGCCCCCATTTTGGTATCGCACGCGAAAAGGGACATTTCGCCTGCGAAACGTCCCTTACCGCGTGCGATACGTGTAGAAAATAAGGCCCTAAGTGGCTCCATCGCTGCTCTCTGCTTCCACAGCGGGGGTTGGATTCGGACAGCGTTCGAGGGCCCTGAGTCTTGTGGCCCGGGAGACTGGTGGGCATGGGGGTGGCTTGCGCAGGGCAGTGGATGCTGGCGTGGGCTTGCTGGGCAGACTGGGTGGATCATTTGGTCCTTTTCTGCCCTCATTTCTATGTTTCTGTGTAAGTCTAAAAATAAAAGATAGGGAAAGTTAAATAAGTATAAATAGTCACATTAAAATATATACACAGTAATGAATATATTGGCCTTGATAACCCATTGTAGTCACAGTTCTGCTGAGCATTCTATAGAATTCCCAGGCTTATCACTGACAAATTAATTTGTAAAGGAGAGCTAGTCAAGCCTTCCTAGTTATCTGTGACATCCCTGTAAATGTCTGTGGCTCTTATCCTAGCGTGATCAGCTCAACCATTCATCTTTCCCACGTAGGTAAAACAAGTGGCAGTTCTTACTGGATAATAATTGACTTTGCACTTGTAAATTGCTCTGGACAAAATATTATTGGAACACGTTAATAGGTACTTTGGAGCTAACTGCGAAGAATGGTGAAACATTTCAATCTCGAACACCTTACTATTATTATTGATATTCCATTGCATCAAAATAACAGCTTTGGCTGTGCTCCTAGAAATATAATTGTCCAAAAAATTATTTGAAGGCATTATTTTAGAAAAGTATACACAGAAACCTACCCCACCACAAAAAAAAAGAAAAGAAATGTACATTGAACTTAGTGAGCTCTGAGCCTTCAGTTGCAGATTGTGAAAGTAATGTTGACCCTGACTGCACATCATGGGGGATAAGGTTCAAACAGCCTGCATGGCTGTAAAGCACGTGGATACTTTTACTCTCCAGAAAATAACTATCATGAAGTACCAGGGATGTGCTTTCATTTCAAGCAAAGCAGAAAATCTCAAGGAAATTTCAGATTTTGTTTCGTTTAATTTTGAAAACAAACCAAAACGAAAACAAAGAAAATTGTGTTCATCTTTCATTTAATTCAATTTCATTTTCAAAAGATGAGCTGTTCGTAGCCAGCCTCGGTCCCCGCTCCCAATTCCCCCCAAGATCCTAATCCACCAAATTAAACAAAGTCTCTCTGGGTTTGTTCCCCCACCCCACCCCAGAGCTCCTCTCATCTTACGCTGCTTGCCTGTCCTGTTGGCGTCATATTTCACTGTGGTGTCGGTTGACCTGAAGCCAGCACCATCTTGGAATAAGGCCATACTTCAAAATGGCACCAGCCTCACCTCCCTTGACACCATTTGTAACCACGACACTGGCAGGGCAGGACTGACTGGGGTTCTCTGTAACCGCATGGATGTAGCAAGATGGTCTGAGTGGTCCAAAGGGGTGGGAGATTCAGGGTGGGAGGGTCTACTATGGACATCTATTTTTTTTTGCTTTTTTTTCTTTTTTTGTTTATTTCATTTTATAGAAATAAAACAAAATTAATCGCAAACAAAATTAAAAGAAAAGAAAAACAAGAAATGAGAAAACGATGTAAAAATATTTCTGTCGGCTCCCCTATGAAGTACCCATGTTACAATCACCTGCCTACCTAGCACTGGCTTTTTGTGCTGGCGGCAAATGAAGGGAGGGGGAGGATACAATAGCGTGACTACTTTTGGAAACTCCGCCGTGCATAGGCTTTTTTACTCCCTCAGCCTAAGCACACTCATCAGGAATGTCTCCTTCTAACCCGGCTACAAGCACTCGTGCGAGGGAAGCCTAGGCAAATGTTTGACTGAAGAGAAGAGGGCGATATTCAGTACTAAACAATTAAATGGATAACGGAGTTAGATCAATAACTTGGAGTTCGATGGGTAACTTGTGAGATATCCATCTAAATGGCTTTGAATATTGACCTCGTCGCTTTCAGTCCGGCCAGTTTATCCAGGTAAATCACTTAAAAGTTGCCCTCTGATTTATTATCAAAGGGTCGCATATACACACAGGGGCAGATTTTAAAAAAATATGCGAGCGCGTACTTTTGTTTGCGCACCAGGCGCGAACAAAAGTACGCTGGATTTTATAAGATACGCGCGTAGCCGCGCGTATCTTATAAAATCTGGGGTCGGCGCGCGCAAGGGGGTGCACATTTGTGCAACCTGCGCGTGCCGAGCCCAGCGCGAGCTGCATGTTCCCTCCGAGGCCGCTCCGATTTCGGAGCGGCCTCGGAGGGAACTTTTCTTCTCCCTCCCCCCACCTTTCCCTCCCTTCCCCTACCTAACCCACCCCCCCGGCCCTATCTAACCCCCCCCCTTACCTTTTTCGGCAAAGTTACGCCTGCTGAAAGCAGGCGTAACTTTGCGCGCGTCGCCGGCAGCCCCGCTCCGTCCTCCGGTCCCGGGGGCTGGTCCGGATGCCTCGACCACGCCCCCTGGGCCAGCACCATGCCCCCGGGCACGCCCCCGAAACGCCGGGGCACGCCCCCGAAACGCCACGTCATTTCGGGAACGTCCGGACATGCCCCCTCCCGCCCCTTTTTGAAAGCCCCGGGACTTACGTGCGTCCCGGGGCTGTAGGCGCGCCGGCGCGCGCGGGCCTTTTAAAATCCACCCCATAATATGTAAATATTATGAGGTCCATATTCAGTGGCTATCTGGCTGAGCCTGTCAGCAGGATAAATAGATCTGGCTAACTTGCCTGGGATATTTAGCAGCATGGGTGCGCTGTTGAATATACTCAGCTATCTAATAGTTCACTGGATAAGTTTATCCGGCCAACTCAATAGCAGGTGTAACTTAGCTGGTTAAGGCCAAATACTGTAAGTTATTCAGCTAAGTTAGCCAGATAAGTAACTCTGTCCTAGAATTCCCCCCCCCCCCCCCCCCCCCCAGCCACTTAGCCAGCTATCTAGCAAGATAGTTATCCAGATAAGTGGTGGCTGCTAAATGCATCTGAATATTGAAACAGCCTCACTTAGCTGAATAAGTCCGAATTTATCTGGTTAAGTAGCACTGAACGTTGACCTTTGAGTGCCTACCTCTTTCAGTACCAGAGTGCAGAGTTCCAGTCTCCATAGTGGCCTTATAGAAAGCCCAGTACCACCCCGATTCCTTCTTCATGCTGAATATCTGACGAAGGTAACACAACATGGCCTGTAAAGCACAGGCAGCACCACATCTGTCACGTTGGCTTCTTTCAAAGGTATCACTATCACCACCTGCACAAAATGTCATGGCACTGGCTTCGTGCGCTGAAATAGCTGACGTTCTTATCATGGGATCAGCTATAACAGGGTATTCTGGAGGGCATCACAGGTGAACCCAGAATTAAAGCCGAGCCAACAAAATAATTTGCATTACCGTGGAATGTACACATCAGGCAGATTATAATTCCAAATTTGTTTCATTGGAGTCCAAAGTAATAAAGTGTGGATCGCACTAGTCATAAGGAATGAAACATCATAATAGTTCATTTGGTGCAAGAAATCAAGATGATAACTGACACTTTTGAAGCAATAATTATAGCTCAGCCGAGTAAAGTATTTATGAACTTATCAAATTAGAACACCTTTTGGCATGTCAGGGTTTGTGGGTAATTACAGTTTTTCTATTGCAATAATTTGTTTGATTTATGCAGCCTCTGAAGCGCTAACAACACGCCAACAAGCTGCCTGGAAGAATTTCATTTTAAGAGGAATGAGCAGCCAGTAAACTCCGGCCAAGAGAACACAGCCCCAGGGGCGGCAGCCGCTCACAAGCAGGAGTCGTCTCAGGTGCACACTTACCTGAGAAAGGGCCCGCCCACCGCCGCGGCGCCCAGAGAGGGGCTGTACATCAAGCCAGCCGTTGCTTCATGCAGCGTCCCCTTCCTCCTCGGAGCCGACTTTGTCTCAAAGCTCCTGTATGTCCACGCAGAGATTATAATTTTTGGCTTGACATCTGACATTTTAATTTATTGCATCATCCAATGTGGCTCTCTCTAGTAAGGAATTTTTTCTCCTTTTTATTTATTTATTTTTTTTAAAATCTTGGTTAAGAGAGGATTTACATTGATTGTCTGAATGGATTTTTTTTTTAAATCATTATTATTATTATTAATATTATTTTTTTACATATTTGCAAGATGGAGTGTTGGTCCACAATACAATACCCTGAGGTGCACATTTAATTGAAAAATATTTTTCTTTTGAAGCAGAATGTTTTTGCTGGCACTGGCTGTGCCTGTTACAAGAGCCGCCCTTGTATACACACTGAGCAATCCGTTGGTGCGTCTTAAGTTCACCGTGTTCCCAGTTTGCCATTAAAGCTTTCTGCGGAGCCATCACCCTTGAAAACAAGTCAGAGATGCTTGAGCAAGTGGTATCACAAAAGGTCACACAGACTCATACTGAAATGAAAAAAGCCTAGTTACGCCTACCAAACCTTTCTTCTTCTTTTATCCTTCACGTGTCACCCTCATGTGTAAGGATAATTTTGGACATACTTACTAACCAGCTGCAACCGCATCTATGCCCCTTACAAGTTGAGAGAAGGAAGACAGAAGGATCGAGGGCATAAGAGGAACTGGATAAAGAAGCATTTGTGCCAGAAAACTAATCCAAGTTATACTCTAACTAGAAGGCTGGATCCTGACTGCTAAATACATTTCCCCTCTTCTAGGAGCAGTGGATGTTTTTCATCTTTAGACCCTGTACCAGCCCCTGCCTTGGCTCGATTGCAGTCTTTCTAGTGCCCCTTCTGGGTTGTCTTTTTGCTTTTTGTGCAGAAGGGGAAGCCTCTCTGAAGAGCTGTCTTCTTGCCTCGCAGATGTGGAAACGCTCCGCATTAATAATTACCTTGAATGCGAATCCTCAGCCCTCCGGCAGAGAAAGGAGCTGCAAGAGCCGGAGGGATTCGGATCAATAAACCATTGTGCAAGCTGCTTCAATCCCCTCTGCCAGCTCACAGGTTGGCCTATTTTTTTTTTTTTTCAGCCAACCTGAAAGGATCTGCGGTTGCACAGAGCACTGGTGCTGCATCTCAAGAGGTTACCGCTTTAAGATTTTTTTGCAGGGATAAACAGCTGTTCACCTGCTTAAGAAGCCCTGCTGAAAAATGTTCCCACTTTGCTGTTCAAGGTGGGTCAAAAAGAGGGGCAGGGAAGGGACCAAAAGAAGCTAGGGGAGGGGCTGACTTCATTTTGAAAAGCCCCATGCATGCTTTCATTGGAGTTGCTCATCCAAGGTCAGCCGTATTTTCAAAGGGAAACCCCCCCCACACACACAGGGCTTCCCTTTGGAAATGAGCCTGCAGTTTTGTATCTGGCAGGATGGTGGCCTACCACATACACACACACACTTTGCACCCAGTTTTCTAATAAGTCCTGATGCTCCGAAGTGACGACTTGACTCTGCGTTGCTTCATTCCTGTTTTCTCCCTGCCTGCGTGGCCCCACATCCCCATGAAACAGGTTTAAGCACTTTGCCAGAGTATTCTTGTAATTCCTGTTTGCCTGCACCACGAACGCTTGTCTTGCTCCGTTTTGCAAGGATGTCCTGAGGAGATGCAGAAAGGGGGTGGAGATTTCCTTTGCCTGGTTCTCGCCACTCTTTTTAATTTATTTATTTATTTATTTATTTATTTATTTATTTAGCATTTTTATATACCGACGTTCTCGATACAAATATCAAATCAGGTCGGTTTACATAAAACAAAACAATCGCGGTGAGGCGTTACAATAAACGGAGTTTCAGAACATGAGAATAATAAATATTAAATAAACAACAGTGACTCATCAAATGACGAGAATCTATATAGTAAATAACATGTAATAAAATAGATAATGGTGTAAATAACTAACTTGAAATAAAATAAATAATAAATAGAATAGTATAAAATATATATGTAAAGACAACAGTAACTCGTTATGATACGTGAAACATGTAGAGAATAACTAAGAATACATGATGTGTTAATTTGGGATATACAGGTATCAGGGACCAATGTTTATGTGCCTGGTTATGAGTAATGCATGGGCTAAAGAATTAATGCATCCACAAGTGGAACAATCAAACTTTAAATTAAAACTTGCTTTAATTCTCGGCTGAACAAACTGGAAGAACAGTCAGCACTGTTTTCATTTCAGATCCAGGGAATTGAATTCTGCTTTTGATTGAAATGGCACAGACAATGTCAAACGACATAATCCATATCTTTTCATGCCGTGTCTTAAAATGAAACGACAGTAAAAGCACAATATTTTTTTCTTTTCTTTTAGGGTGCCCTATTTGCAAATAGGCGAAGTGAATAAGAAAGGCATTCTCAATGCTGGGTTTTTTTTTATTTTGGGGGAACAAAAAGTAACACACATTGGGCGATTTTTCAAAACTTAGGGGCAGATTTTCAAAGGGTTTTGCGCGTAACATATGCGCCTGACCCCCCGAAAAGCTGCCCCAAGCTGCCCCTGTGCACACCGAGCCTATCTTGCACAGGCTCGGTGGCGCGTGCAAGCCCCAGGTCACGTGTATGTCCTGGGGCTTGCAAAAAGGGGCGGGGCGTGGGTGGTCAGGGGGCGTAGCGGGGCGTGACCAGAGCCTCCAGGCAAAGCGGCCATTTGCCACTGTGCCCGGGATCGCGGGCCGGCCATCGGCCGGTACGCCTAAGCTACGCCTGCCAGGATATAACAAGGGTTATATCGCAGAATAAGATCTAGAGTATCTTAAATGAAAATTAAATTATCGTATGCCAGTCTATATCCAAATTGAGTCCATGTGGTGTTACAGTGTTAAGAAAGTAAATCCAAAATTGTTTGTGGATATTTAACTGCCTGTACGAACACCTCCTCTCGGCGATTCATATATCTGCTCTACGAGGCAGGCGTAACTTCTTCAGCGAAGGTATGGGTGTTTTTTAGATAGGGCTGGGGGGGGGGTTAGGTAGGGGAAGGGAGGGGAAGGTGGGGGTAGGCGGAAGGAAAGTTCCCTCCGAGGCCGCTCCGATTTCGAAGTGGCCTTGGAGGGAACAGAGGAAGGCTGCACGGCTCGGCGCGCGCAAGTTGCACAATTGTGCACCCCCTTGCGTGCGCCGACCCTGGATTTTATAACATGTGCGCGGCAGCGTGCGCATGTTATAAAATCGGGTGTAGGTTTGTTCACGCCGGGTTGCACGAACAAATCTACACTCACGAGCACCTTTTAAAATTTGGCCCTTAATGCGCAAATAGATTAGCATTTATGTGCATAAATAATCTCTACTCCCATATTACATATTTTATAGAAAAAAAAATATGTATGGATTTTCACATTCATACGCATATATAGGTCTTTAAAAACGGACGGTCTAAGTACATTCCAGGGTGGGGGGGACAACTCTTATCTGCGTAAGTTGCTATTTTAAAAGACACATTGGGGCGGATTTTCAGAGCCCTGCTCGCCTAAATCCGCCCAAAACCGGGCGGATTTAGGCGAGCAGGGCCCTGCGCGCCGGTGAGCCTATTTTACATAGGCCTACCGGCGCGCGCAGACCCCGGGACTCGTGTAAGTCCCGGGGTTTTCGGAGGGGGCGTGTCGGGGGCGGGCCCGGTCGTCGCGGCGTTTCGGGGGCGTGTCGGCAGCGTTTTGGGGGTGGGTATGGGGGCGTGGCTATGGCCCGGGGCGGTACGGGGGCATGGCCGCGCCCTCCGTACCCGCCCCCAGGTCGCGGCCCGGCGCGCAGGAGGCCCGCTCGCGCGCGGGGATTTACTTCTCCCTCCGGGAGGCGTAAATCCCCGGAGAAAGGTAAGGGGGGGGGTGTAGACAGGGCCGGGCGGGTGGGTTAGGTAGAGGAAGGGAGGGGAAGGTGAGGGGAGGGCGTTAGAGGGTTCCCTCCAAGGCCGCTCCGATTTCGGAGCGGCCTTGGAGGGAACGGGGGTAGGCTGCGCGGCTCGGCGCGCGCCGGCTATACAAAATCGATAGCCTTGCGCGCGCCGATCCAGGTTTTTAGCAGATACGTGCGGCTCCGCGCGTATCTACTAAAATCCAGCGTACTTTTGTTTGCGCCTGGAGCGCAAACAAAAGTAGGCCTATTCGCGGAGTCTGAAAATCCGCCCCATTGTGTACATTTGCCAACTTACTCACATATTTGTACATAGGGATGTGCATTCGTGCATCCATTCCTTGGATTCATTTGGCCGCTAAGCGCATATCTATTATTCACTAGGGGGCGGATTTTCAGACTCCGCGAATAGGCCTACCCCCGTTCCCTCCAAGGCCGCTCCGAAATCGGAGCGGCCTTGGAGGGAACCCTCTAACGCCCTCCCCTGCGCCGGGCCGCGACCTGGGGGCGGGTACGGAGGGCGCGGCCACGGACCCGGACCGCCCCGGGCCGTAGCCACGCCCCCGTACCCGCCCCCAAAACGCTGCCGACACGCCCCCCGACACGCCCCCCTCCGAAAACCCCGGGACTTACGCGAGTCCCGGGGTCTGCGCGCACCGGTAGGCCTCTTTGAATGTAGGCATACCGGCGCGCAGGGCCCTGCTCGCCTAAATCCGCCCGGTTTTGGGCGGATTTAGGCGAGCAGGGCTCTGAAAATCCGCCCCTAGGTGCACAAAACGAATGGTGTTTCCATACTTCTATGGGTGCTCAGATATGCGCACACCATTCGTTTTGTGCATCCAATCCATTCATTAGACACGCGCTTCGCCATGAAATGCGGCAAAATGAATCCAACGAATGGACGTACGATGTACATCCCTATAAAATTATACATCTTTTAATTATCTGGTGTAAATGATATTAAATGTGTTTATGGTATAGTACTGTCTGGATGGGAGGTCTGGGTGAACTGGGAGGAACTGAAGCTGAAGAATCAGGAGGGTCTTGGTGCCCTGGAGAAGGACCAAACAAACTACTTGGTAAACTGATTTATTTCATTTACGCGTGTATGATTTAAAATTGGCCCACTTAAGTGAATATGTCCTACTTTACTTTCATGCATAAAACATACATATGTGTATTTTTAAAATGTGTAGGAAAAGTATGTGCATTCAATGCTCACTGGGAAACCTGCCTCCAAAATATCAAACAGCTTCTCACAAGTCTCAACCTGATTCTAAATTCATCAAAAACAGAACTTCTACTCATCACACCAGAAAACAGTTCCCTCACACACACTCATCCTACCTTACCAAATACTACACAAGTGAGAGACCTAGGAGTTCTAATTGACAATCACCTAAACCTGAAAGCTAACATCAACAAAACCACCAGAGACTGCTTTTATAAGCTCCAAGTGCTGAAAAGAATAAGACCTCTGTTCCACACACATGACTTTAGAACAATTCTACAATCAATCATTTTTGCAAAGCTGGACTATTGTAATACCATCATGCTTGGTCTCCCCTCTTCACACACCAAGCCACTGCAAATGGTCCAAAATGCCTCCGCTCGTATACTCACGAACACCAGGAGAAGAGAACACATAACCCCTATCCTGATGGGCCTCCACTGGCTGCCCATCCACTTCAGAATAATCTACAAGGCCATTCTCACCATATTCAAAAATATCCACCAATTAGCCCCAATCGATCTCCATATCCCCCTCCGACTACACCACTCTACAAGACCGACAAGAGATGCTTACAAGGGATCACTTCAAGTACCTCCAACCAAAACCACCAGACACATCACGCTAAGAGATCGGGCCTTCTCCACAGCCGGTCCAACTTTATGGAACTCTATTCCCCCGGATCTTAGAATGGAACCTAGCATTTCAACCTTCAAGAAAAGACTCAAGACGTGGTTGTTCACGCAAGCCTTTCCTAACTCCAATATCATTTAACTCCCTTCAATCATCATGCTTCGCTAGTTATAGCATTAATAACCACCTCTTACAATGTTATCATTTACATATATAATTATCTGATCTTCTTTTTCCTTCTTAATCCAAGTTATTGTTTTCCTGTTACATGTAACTGCTTTTCTGCACTATTGTTCAAATTGTAAAGTTTATTATATTGTGCACCCCTGTTCCTTGTGAACCAGCATGATGGGACTTCTGTCTTGAATGTTGGTATATAAAAAAACTTAAATAAATAAATAAATAATATACGTGGTTTCAATGCATTGCATGTATTCTTACGTAAGCATATATATGTACATATGCACATTTGTTAGAGGTACGCACATTTTATAAAACATGCATATATCATACGCACCGACTCTAAAGTACCTGCGTATATCTGCTTGTGGCCATGAATGCACCTATATGCCGCCGAATGCATATGTTTGAAAGTTATCCTCATTAATCGTGGGGCCCATATTCAAAGGGGTTTGTCCGGGTAACTTTTGAGTTTTATTATTTATTTCTTATATTCTGCAGTATCGATGAACTAGTTCAATGCAGATTTCAACATGACATTCATAATTAAATGCCAAACCCCGCTAGAAACCCTCCTCAATATAGATATTTAGGTTTGTCGATTAGCCATCATAATAGGCACTACCGGTATAAGAAACTTCATTGCCTTATCCTTACTCATATGGCTTCATTTAGCAATGTCCAAAGATATTTTTGATGTTGCAAGTAAAGAACTTATCTTAGCGGTTTCTCTTCGTCAAGTCACCCTGACACCGTCCACATTTCAAAATCATTTTCTGCATCGGGGGCAAAGTAGGATAACTTAGTAGTCACTAAGGGGGTCATTTTCTATGTGGATCGCACGCGATAAGGGACGTTTTGCACGTGAAAAGTCCCTTATCGCGTGCGATACCAAGATCGGGGCGGAGTTGGGGCGGCATCAGCCCCGGAAGAGGAGGAGTCGGGGTGGCACTGGGGTTGACGCCGCGAAGACTTCGCCGACAGCGAAAGGTACACTTCTTTTTCGCTGCCAGTTTCACGTTGAATAACTACACTTTTAAAGGTGTAGTTATTTGGCACGACGCTGGCAGCGATCGCACCGCGGAGATGTGATCATTGCTGGCTATCTCAGGACTGCGCCCCCAATTTCGCCCCCTCCTCCCGTTACCACCGAATTCACTATGCTTTGCGGCATTAGAAAATCCAGCCCTAAGTTGTGTGTCTGAACGTAGATTCTTTTTTTTTTTTGTCAAAATCATTTATCAACAGTGTAAACACAGAACAAATATGCAATGCCATACAAAACAAAAGACTGATGTATAAACCTTCATGTAGCTGCTGTATCTGCAAGCACGTCTCCAATTTTACATAATCTAAGTTGCATATCTCCCCATTCACTATGATACGTACAACCAACCATACCCATACAGCTCACAAGCGTACCTAAACATTCACTCCCCTTACGGTTCCCACCCCCCCTAAGGATAGTATGTTGAGAGTTGCCATAGATTATCCAGTTTGCGACATTGTCTCAAGTCAAATATATACTCCAGTCCCGATGGGCAGTATTGCGCTAGGCAAAGCGGGGTAGCACTATCGTTTCCAGTTGGTGCAGTATCCAGTAGTCAATAGTTGATTTTGTACGTCCAGAGGTAGTAGAGCAAAACAAGCAGCCCAATAGGCACAATATGGTGCATCCAAAGTTCGTGCATTTGTAAGTGCGTTCAATCTTTCCAATTGCATAGAGGACGCAAGCCTATAATACCAGGCCTTCAAGGCAGGCTGTGTCATGGGCTCAATCCAGGAAGTCAATATCGTTCGGCAGGTTAACAAAATTGCAGTATGGCCAAATCGATCAACAGCTGCGTTGTATTGGGACATATTGCCTCACATTCCAGACAGGAGCAATCTGCCCGACCTGGAGATGCTGGAAGTTAAGCATTGAGCAATATGTGTTAGAACGTGAACGTAGATTCTTTAATCTAAAATATAAAATGATTTTTAAATAAAATGAGTCAATGTATACAAGAGAGTAGCTCACCTTTCAATCACTGGCATCTAGTATCATTTTGGCTAAATAAAAACCCCAAGTAACCCTTACTGAAAACAAGGGTTATATCGCAGAATAAGATCTAGAGTATCTTAAATGAAAATTAAATTATCGTATGCCAGTCTATATCCAAACTGAGTCCATGTGCTGTTACAGTGTTAAGAAAGTAAATCCAAAATTGTTTGTGGATATTTAACTGCACTGTACGAACACCTCCTCTCGGTGATTGATATATCTGCTCTACGATACCCAACACAATTCTTCAAACAGTTGATTGTATTCAAGGCAGTGGGATACAAAAATGCTTGGATCTTCTTTTTAGTTACACCACTCTTATGCTAAGTTGAATGAAAACAGTTTTTTTCTTTATTCCCCCTATATACATTCTATAAAGTATACTACAAAAGATGATATGCAATTCATAGATATTGTCAAATTCAGACAGCGATCTGATTGATGAGGATCCTGCCAGTTAGTCCCTGCCATTATTATAGAGCAAAAGGAGCAATTACCACAGGTATTAAGTCCTGTCAGCAAATTAGGTACACGTCCTTGTTCAGGCGGAAGATAAGAGTGTACAAAAATATCCTTGATGTTTTCTCCCCCGAGTTTAAACCACTGTTGCAGATTGTGAGAAAAGAGGATGCAGCTTCAAAACTGCCCATTGTTTAAAAGGAGACTATCTTAGATACTATATGGGAATATCTCAGTACACAGACCTTTCTATTGTTAGATGACTTCTTGATCATATAATAACTACTCATGTTCAGCATTGTAGGCTCTCTTACCCACATGCCTTCTTGATTGATGCAGAAGGGTAGCCTATAGCAATAAGGCGAGTTCTCAGATCATGAGCTTGAGAGATAAAGTCAAATGCGGCGTACCCCATAAGCTTCTCTTTTAGTTTACAATTTAGTGAGGTGCCTAAGCAATTGTGATCTTTATAGACCAAAATATCCGAAAAAGGGGATTTTTTTGTCGATCAAATATTTAAATAAATTGTAAGTTAGGATCAACAGTATTGAACCATTCCACAAATGACCATAGTTGTTCTACCGAGGATGTCCAAAGAAAGAAAATGTCATCTATAAATCTGGACCAATACTTCTTGGGGCCAATACTGATATGCTACTTAGCCAGATAAGTAGGACTTATCCGGATAAGTGGCAGCCGCTGAATTTCCGGCTAGGTACAGCAGCTGCCACTTAGCTGGATAAATATTTGACCTGCTAAATAGATAGCCAGATATCTTGGAGGCAGGCAATTGGTGGATCGAAGCAGGGCAACTTAGCGCCTATATTCAGCTTTATCCGGTTAATAGCAGTTAACTAGCACTTATCCAGTTATATTCAGAAGCGTAGCTAAATGGACATTGCTAAATGAAGCCCTATGATTAAGGATAAGGCAATGAAAGTTCTTTTACCAATAGAGCCTATTATGATGGGTGATTGACAAGTCTAAATATCTATACTGAGGAGGGTTTCTAGTGGGGTTTGCCTATTTCCCCTCACTCGATTCAGACACCTTTGGGTTTCTTTGAAATTCACAATTAAATAGCATACAAATAATAAAACATTAACCATCACCCTTACAATATCAATATAACAAAACAGAATAAACAATAAAAATGGGAATGATAATTCATCAAAATCTGGCATCAAAATCAGGGCTTTAATCTTTTTACTAAAATTCAGATATTTATTTATTAAAACACTGATAGGCCACATTATCTACATTTCTAAGATGTTTACAATTAAACATCCATAAATTAAGCTGACAAGACATTCAACAGAAATAGTGAAAAACCTGCAACAGCGAGCGAAGAGAAATCGTACACATTCTTCTAAAACGAGGCAGTCGGCAATAAAAAGCAGCCTGTAACACGGCTTCCAACAGCCTAAGAGACTACTTTCCTAAACAAATATGTCTTCAAATGCTTTTTAAAGGTCCTAAACCACGGCTGTTCCACAGCGCAGGGCCCCCGCGGAGTCGAACGTCCTCTCTTGAGACTCGGTCAGCCCGAAGAGGCCTACAGATGGAATATCTGGTAATACATTGTCATCTCTCAGGCCACCAGCTAAGGCGCTTCACAAAAGTGGACTTGCTATGGAAAAGGCCCCGGTTTCGGTTTCTTGTAGTTCAAACCTTTTTTTTTAAAGGACGGAATAGGCAGCAGATTTTTTTTTTACTGCAGATCACAAAGACCAGACCTGAGATGAAAACACAAGGAAAGAGAGCGGGGCTGATAGCTGCTATCGGTCTGCCCAAGCTGGATAAACTGATTCAGCTAATTTGGTCGAGATATTCAGTGGTACAGCCAAGCCTCTGAATGTATTTGATTAATTTATTATTAGCCAGAGAAGTTTAGACCTTCTGTACAGGAACCCTAGTAAGCCAGGTATCACTGAATATTGGCATTTAGCCCGTTAAGAGCCTGATTTACTGAAGCTGTTCTCTCGTTCTGTGTCTACGGGAAAAATGCTTAGGAAATGAAACCCTGTAAGTTAGCAGGAAAAGTGTCTCTGCTGTGGAGGGCCCCATCCTACCAGATAAAATGTTAGCTGTTTAAGTGGCAGCCTCTGACTGTGCCCGGATATTGACAAACAGTGCCATGGAGCCATCAAGTCTAAAACTTAACCCGCCGAGTGGCGCTGAATCTCGGGCTCCTGCTGCCACTCTACATAATTTTATGGATAAGTGACAGCAGCATCTTGAAGTGAATTTGCTGGGAGACTGGCAGCCAGTGCAGTCCCTTCAAAAGAGGAGTAATTCCATCAGTAAGGCAGAAATCTGGCTGTGCAAAATCTCCGCACCCTCTGCGACCCTCTCAGTAACGCCCTGGACAATCCCAGATACGAGGAATTTCAGAAATGAAACGCACTAAGGGGGCCATTTTCAAAGGAGTTACGCATGTAAATGTGACATGCTATCGTAGCAATTTTCAAAAGCTATTTACTCGAGTAAAGTGCACTCACTTGAGTAAATCCTATGGACAATTCAATGGCATATATTGTAGCAATTTTGAAAAGCCCACTTACTTGAGTAAAGTGTATTTACTCGAGCAAAAACCAGTTTTGCTCGAGTAAATGCTTTTTAAAATCTACCCCTCAGCGCGCAGAGCCTGAAGCTACTGTTACCCAGATGAACCCTGAGGTTTACATTTCCAGCTCCTATAGCTGGATGCCTTTTATCTGGGTAAGTCATTACTTGGATATCATTTAGGAAGATGAGTTGGGGGGCATTCCAGGACAGAGTAAATTTAGCTGGCTAACTCCGATATTCAGGGCTAGCCAGGTAAGCGCTATATCGGCTATGTCTGGACATGCCACTTGTGCTTGGATAATTCTTACCTTCGCTGGCTCTATTCAAAATATAGCTAGTTGAGGAATAATACATTAAACAAAAATCCCTGGGCCAGATATCCCATCCCCTACCCAACCAAATCACTCAAACTGACGATGGCCAAAAGATTAATAAAAATTGCAGGCCTATGGGTCAAGGAAGCCGCCCAGCTCTTTCCCCCAAATTCTGAGAATCTCTCCCCCCTCCCCCTCCCATCTGCAGCACCGACTCAAAGCGCCCAGTTGCTTCAGCCGGCGCCTCTTACAACGCACACGACAACTGGACACGTCTGGGACGGGTACGACTGTAGCACCCTCCTGGCAGGGGGTATTGGGGGGCACCAGGCGGGGCAAGAGAGCATGGGCTGGGCTTGCAGGTAGGCATTAAGAGAGGGCTGAAAGGCTGAACCTATTTTCAGAATTCAGGGCGGGGGACAGGGATGGATGGAGGGGATCAGGCACTGAAGCCCAACATCGTTTGGAGCGACTTAGCAGCAGAGCAGGAGAGGGAATCAGTCCTGCGGGTCAATAAGGATTTTTCCCCCCTGCCCCTTAATTGGTTATGTTTTGAATATAGCTAGTAAAGTAAACGTTATCTGCCCACATGTAGCCAGATAACCGTAAACCTAACCGCATATCATGAAAGATAGGTTTGAACGCTATCCTTGTAACGTCGGAGCAGAGGAAGGCTTGTCCAGCTGAATATCCATGGCAAGTTATTTGGATAACTTTTGCTCACCATCTTTCTGAACAGTGACCTTTGTATTTTCAAATCTGCAACCATTTTTATTTTTCAGATATATTTTGCCGCCACAAAAAGCAGGGGCAAATGTCCATGGGACCTTTGTTTGTACCTGTGCCAAATTTAAAAAGGGAAACGGGCACGCATGCTTAGATGGCAAGTTTGAAAACTGACTCCTGTATCTTTTTGCCCAGCACTAAAAAAAAATGAAGCGTGCTATAAATAGTAACATAGCAATGACGGCAGAAAAAGAGCAAATGGTCCTTCCAGTCTGCACAGCAATTTGCTTATGATAGTAACTGCCGCTCCCTGCAAGTTACCCCCATGTTTCTGTTAAAGGAATTAACTGCTGCTCCATGCAGGTTACCCCCATGCCGTCTGTTGAGGGAAGTAATTATTACTCTGTGCAGGTTACTCCCATGTTTCTGTTAAGGATAGTAATTGCCGTTCCATGCAGGATACCCCCATGTTTCTGTTAAGGATAGTAATTGCCACTCCGTGCAAGTTACCTCCATGTTTCTGTTAAGGGTAGTAACTGCCGCTCTGTGCAGGTTACCCCCATGTTTCTGTTAAGGTTAGTAACTGCCGCTCTGTACAGGCTACCCCATGTTTCTGTTAAGGGTAGTAACTGCCGCTCCGTGCAGGTTATCCCATGTTTCTGTTAAGGGTAGTAACTGCCGCTCCGTGCAGGTTACCCCCATGTTTCTGTTAAGGGTAGTAACTGCCGCTCCGTGCAGGTTACTCCCACGTTTCTGTTAAGGGTAGTAATTGCCGCTCCATGCAGGTTACCCCCCTGTTTCTGTTAAGGGTAGTAACTGCTGCTCTATGCAGGTTGCCCCCATGTTTCTGTTAAGGGTAGTAACTGCCGCTTCGTGCAGGATACCCCTATGTTTTTGTTAAGAGTAGTAACTGCCGCTCCGTGCAGGTTACACCCATGTTTCTGTTAAGGGTAGTAACTGCCGCTTCGTGCAGGTTACTCCCATGTTTCTGTTAAGGGTAGTAACTGCCGCTCCATGTAGGTTACCCCCATGTTTCTGTTAAGGGTAGTAACTTCCGCTTCGTGCAGGTTACTCCCATGTTTCTGTTAAGGGTAGTAACTGCCACTCCGTGCAGGTTACCCTCATGCCTTCTGTTAAGGATAGTAACTGCCGCTCCGTGCAGGTTACCCCCATGTTTCTGTTAAGGGTAGTAACTGCCGCTCTGTGCAGGTTACCCCCATGTTTCTGTTAAGGGTAGTAACTGCTGCTCCCTGCAGGTTACCCCCATGTTTCTGTTAAGGGTAGTAACTGCTGCTCCCTTCAGGTTACCCCCATGTTTCTGTTAAGGTTAGTAAATGCCGCTCCGTGCAGAAATGTTATACCACTCCTTTCTTCTTTTTAAACTTCAAGCCTTTAGGGATCCGCAGTGTTTGTCCCATGCCCTTTTGAATTAATTTACTGTTCTGGTTTTCACTACTGCTTCTGGGAGGGCATTCCAGACACTCACCACCCTCTCTGTGAAGAAATATTTCCTGATATTGGTTCTGAGTCATTTCCCGTGAAGTTTCATTTCATGATCCCTAGTTCTACCGTTTCCTTTCCAACAGAAAAGGTTTGAAGTTTGTGCATTGTTAATACCTTTCAGGTATCTGAAGGTCTGGATCACATCTCCCCTGCACCTTCTCTCCTCCAGGGTTTACATATATAGGTCCTTTCACCTCATAAGTCTTCTGATAGAGATCCCACATCATTTTGGTCGCTCTTCTCTGGACACCTCCATCCTGTCTCTGTCCCTTTTGAGATACGGGCACCAGTACTGAACACAGTACTGCAGGTGAGGCCTCACCAAGGACCTGTACAAGGGGATCATCACCTCCTTTTTCTTACTTGTTATTCCTCTCTCTATGCAGCCCAGCATTCTTCTGGCTTTAGCTATCGCCTTGTCACATTGGTTCCCCACCTTCAGATCACTAGACACAATCATCCAATGCATGTTTGTCTTTCTCTCCCCCCCCCCCCCCCCCCCCCATTCAGCTCTTCTGGATTACTGCACCCCAGATGCTGACTCTGCACTTTTTGGCATTGAATCCCCACGGCCAAATCTTCGACCACTATTCAAGTTTTCTTAAATCACTTTTCATCTTCTCTATTCCTTCAGGCGTGTCCACTCTGTTGCAAATTTTAGTATCATCCAATAAAAGACAAACTTTTCCTACTAACCCCTCCGCAATGACGCTCATGAAGAATATGCTTCCCCCAGAATATGCTTCCCCAGATCTTAGACTAGAACCCAGTCATCAAGAATTCAAAAAAAGATTGAAGACATTTCTCTTCCAACAAGCTTTCCCAGACGATTAATTTTACGGTGATGAACAGACTTCCCAATTCCTAAGTATCCTAATTACCCTAATTATGGACACTGCATCAAGTACTAATTTTAGAATCTGCTACTGGACAATTACCGTTGAGCTCAAAAATTTACTATATTTTATATATATATTTGGCATTGCTTATATTTATATTTATTGATACGTTAAACAGTTAAACTGTCTTTATAAAATATTATATTGCTTTATTTATTTCCAGTTAAAATATTATCACTTTATTTAGCACTATGTTAAATTGTCAATCAGTTATACTGTTCCATATGTTCCTCGGTTCCATGTAAAGCTCCGCTATCTGTTGAGCAGTTCTTCGTTTTATGTAAACCGGAGTGATTTGTAGTCCATACAAGAACTTCGGTATATAAAAATTAAAAATAAATAATAAATAAATAAATTGAACAGAACCGGTCCCAAAACCGATGCTTGAGGCACTCCACTTAACACCGTTCTCTGAACCATTACCCGTTGTCTCTTCTCAGTCAACCAGTTAGTAATCCACTCAACCAAGCTTCTCATTTTATTCATGAGCCTCCTATACATTGTCATATCAAAAGCTTTGCTGAAATCCTAGTAAATCACATCAAGTTCCCTTCTTGATCCAATTCTCTGGTCACCCAGTAAAAAGAAAAAATCAATCAGATTTGTCTGACAGGACCTTTCCCTGGTGAATCCATGCTGCCTCGGGTCCTGCAATCCACCAGATTTTTTCTCCAGCGAAATGGGGAAGCTACCAGGCATTTACTTCAAGTTCTACTCCCTTGAAGAGCCCGATGGACCACCGTGTTTAAATTACAGTTCCTCACTGCAGGATCCCCTGAGTACCGAGTTGGTAAGATCTCCTCCATTAGCTGCTTGGGCAAGTTGCCTACCAACAATTCTCTTGCCGGAAGTTTATCAATTGTTTCTTTGGTAAATGAAGAAAAGCAGCACCAATCTTGAGACTCTGAGAATATTCCTCTTTTGAATTGTTCAAGGATATCAGGAGAAGCTGTATCTCTAATGTGATATTCCAAAAGCTGTTCAGTGCCCAGCACTTTATGAAGGCGATAACTTGGCTGGTCTGCCTGCTATTAGTGAGCCAGTCGAGATCTCAGTGAAAGAAATTTGGAGAGCCATCACCCGTATTGAGTCTTCTGTTCCTAATTCTCTTGCACAGCTCTGTCAATTTTTCATCAGCTGTTTCCATAAAATTATCAGAGGTAGATAAAAGATTGAGGCAAACTGAAACCTACTTAGGTGTCCAGTCTGGGACCATGATTAATGTACAATCCTCATTAACTTCTGGAACTGAAGACAATTTGAGCCTTCATTGTAAGTGCGAAATGTTAGAAAACAGGCTGAGTATCGAATAATTCACGTTTGTTGAATTTCCTGAAAACTCGTCTATTATCTGGGATGGAACTCTTTAAAAAAAATATGCTTTAAGGATATTTGAATTTAAGCATTAAAGAAATATAATAAAAGAAGGCAAACAAATTATTTATAATCAGGAGCTAAACTTCTTTTGTTGTATTTCTTTAATGCTTAATTTAAATATCCTTAAGTATAAAGTTGGATTTCCGGAGAATGTAATTATGGTATATAAAAGTTAGTACGAGAAATGTCTTAACGTTATTAAAAAAAAAATTATATGCTGCTGCGATTCCACAGTTTCCTCCGGAGAAATCTTTTCCTTTATAAAATTCTTATTATGTGCCTGACAAAAAGGGAAAGGTAGAAATGGTAATAAATGGAGCAACAGATGTCTCTCCATCCATTAATAGTTCTGATGTACCTTTGTTTTTGCAGATCTCTAATGATATAATATAGCAACCAGGGCCACTTTTGTTGTATCTTCTGTGTCAGCTGCTGGTAGGGATGTATTTCGTCCACAGTATTTCAAGTATAAGAGCTCTTTATTTTGTGGTCATAGTGTTCGGTTTTTTCCCAGATGTCTCTAGAGAGAGAGAGAGACACACACACACAAGCTAAGAGAAAGCTGTTTCTTGGTGCTACTTTTTTCTTGAAGTTCCTTTGCAAATGTCTGATGGAATTTCAGGGGAATACATTTATATTTCTAGATCCTGTTCAATTAGAAACTTTTATTCCCGACAAAACGTCTTGAATGCTTTGTGTTCTAATCTGGATTGAACCAGGAATGTTTTGCTGCTTCTTCCATTATCTGGACTTGTTCTATTGAAGATGGGTTGTCAATTGTCAGTATTTTTTTTTTTCCTTCGCATCAATACCTGAAATGCATCGTCTTATATTATGTAATATTGATTAAAAGTGAATAAATATAAAGTTAATTTAAAAAAAAAAAACCCTGAGAATCTTTCAATGCTTTTTTTTTTGGTTGTTTAGGAAATATCGCCTGCCATTAGCAAACAGCATGCACCACTTCCTGAGGGGGCAGGGAAAAAAACCGAAAGATGATCCCTGCCAGTAACCGAGGCTGGGGTCTACCCTGCTGGACTGATCGAAGCCCGAGCAGGGCCTCTCCATCAATAGACAGGGCTCATGGGCCCAGGACCAGCCGCTGCCATGTTCTTGTACAGCACATTCTTAAGAACATAAGAACATAAGAAAATGCCATACTGGGTCAGACCAAGGGTCCATCAAGCCCAGCATCCTGTTTCCAACAGTGGCCAATCCAGGCCATAAGAACCTGGCAAGTACCCAAAAACTAAGTCTATTCCATGTAACCATTGCTAATGGCAGTGGCTATTCTCTAAGTGAACTTAATAGCAGGTAATGGACTTCTCCTCCAAGAACTTATCCAATCCTTTTTTAAACACAGCTATACTAACTGCACTAACCACATCCTCTGGCAACAAATTCCAGAGTTTAATTGTGCGTTGAGCAAAAAAGAACTTTCTCCGATTAGTTTTAAATGTGCCCCATTGGGATTGGTTCTCTCTTCTACAGACATGTACTTTTTTTTTCTAATATCAGTAAAATTTCTATTGATGTGAGATACCAAGAAATGCAATTTAAGCTTTTGCATCATTCCTGCATTGATACTGTAAATGCATACAGAATGGGTATTGCCTCTGCTATTATGTGCCTCAAATGTAAAATGGCTAATTGTACATTGGCGCGTAGCCTATGTCCAAATATTTTTTCACTTTTGGGATACTGTATTTGTAGTTACTGAGCAGATGATCTCTTGCATACCCCACCTTTCTATGGAAAGTTGTTGTTAGTGAGCTCCCTAACATGGGTACATGGCCTTCCTTCAGGGATAAACAATTTATGAAAATAGTAATGTTTCTTGCTAAGTACTGTATTATGTTACATTGGCTTAAAACTATTGCATCTCCATCTATACTGTGGTATCAACATATGGCTGACTGGATACAATCAGAAATGTTACACGGCCATTACCCGTGCAGTAAAGATGACTGGAAAAATTTGCATTCATTGTTACCCTCTCATATTAAAGACTGAGTACAGGAAGTACATTATTCAGTTTTATGGTCTGTACAGTGAGATATCTAAATATCTTAAGATTGTATTTTATCATTGAAGAGTTAGAGTTGGTCAGCAGCAAGTGAGGACTGCTCCTGCCTCTTTCTCCTTTCACTGCCCAAACCCCTATGGAAGGGGTAAGTGAGGGCTGGGGAGGTCTCTGGACCCAGCTGATTTCTTGGGGGGGGGAGGCAAAAGGGGGAAGGTCAGAGGTGCCTGAAAAGGCCCTGCCAGGTAGGCCTGGACCCTCTCCTATTGATGGGAGGCCCTGCTTCATTTTTTTTTTTTAATGTTTATTTCAGTTCAGCCAATGATCTGAATGAAAAAAAAAAAAAATATATATATATATATATAGGGGCGGATTTTAAGAGCCCTGCTCGCGTAAATCCGCCCGGATTTACGCGAGCAGGGCCCTGCGCGCCGGTGCGCCTATTTTACATAGGCCTACCGGTGCGCGCAGAGCCCCGGGACTCGCGTAAGTCCCGGGGTTCTCCGAGGGGGGCGTGTCGGGGGCGTGTCGGGGGCGGTCCCGGTCGTCGCAGCGTTTTCGGGGCGTGTCGGCAGCGTTTTGGGGGCGG